>NC_084502.1:31663880-31913880 GCF_024500385.1 Phyllopteryx taeniolatus | reverse complement strand
GAGAGAGAGAGAGAGAGAGAGGCCATGTCTTTTTTTTGTGCACGCTCATGATTCTCAATAGAAATTAATAGTGTGGAGGGGTGGCACCATCGCTGAACTTGTGCAATTTATGTAATCTCTTTGTTGTAAATATTTAATAATGTAATATTTGCAACACTGTACTGCACATTAGTTCCTTGCAGAGGATACTCTTTGGCTCGCTAACTTATTCCCAGTCGCCGCTGCTATACTTGCGCCAATACACAAACACGCGCGCACCTTGCGTGATCTCGTCCTGAGTAGCGCATCTCCGCCCCACGTATACGGAGTTGTGCCACACTCAGACAAATGCCACACACACTGAGCTCCGTCACATTGACGTCAGACAATGCCCATAACAATGGTGTGCCCTGTGTACTGTCCACAAAAGAAAAACAAGAAAAAAATTAAAAAGCAGCACGCGACCGGTCACTCACCTTCGAACTATTGGGCACCCGTGCCCTCTGCAACCAGTCTCAACTTTGTCAAACTGTGCGACAAATCGCCCTCTACTGGACCTCCACAGCACGGGTTTTCTTGAACCAAATCTTTCTTGGCATGTTATTTAATTCGGTCAGTAAGTGGCAGTGGTGGTACGAGTTAGATTCAGGACAACACGTTTTTGTCACTTTAAGCACATGAACAACAACTGGCCAATCCTGAAAATGCAACTGATGAAGAAATGCCGATGATTCAGCCTGAACTCCCACACTGGCCTAAAATAAATCTCTCCGTGTGTGCTTGTGATCACTTTGCTCTTGTTTCAAAGCAGGCTTGCTTGTTTTCCGTTCATTCTCTTAAAAAAAAAATTATTCTCCGTTCTTACACAACTAGTCATGTTGTTTGATGAGAATACAGTGACTATACGCTAAGATATAAACTGTCTGAACATGGCTAATGTCAATCTGAGTTTGCTCCTCTCTCTTTGTCTTCAAGTTCCTCTTCCACACCAGGAAAAACAGCCCCTCCTGAATGTCCTTAAACTCCCTCCTACACCCCCAGCAAGCCTCTTCATCCATCCCTTCTTCTGAAACAACCGCTGCCTCCCTTCCCTCTTTCTCAATGATGCCCGATCCTAGCACAAAGCAACAGCCAGGGCCTGTCTCCATGGTGACTCACAGCTAACAGACATTAAAAACAAAAGACCCAATGCCCACAGCACTCAAGAGAAGGGGTGGAAAAAGAGAAAGAGGAGGCTGACACACTGAACTTACTTAAAACTTGAAAAAAAAACATCATTACTCATTTGTTGCTTAATGAATTAAATATTTTATTATTTGTGCATTCATTTAAGTAACAAATGTCAAATTTAGAGCTGTCACTATCAAATGTTTTAAGAATCGATTCTATTGATTATTCCATCGAATACTCGAATAATGCCACCCACTGTTGACGAATGTTTTCTGATCAGTGAAAGGGCCGACAGTCCAGGCACCAGCACATCGTCGCACATCATGCGAGTAACATTTAAATTTGCAAAAGTTGATGTAACTTTAACACTATAGTCACTTCAAAGTAAACATTTTCATATACATTTTCATCTGAGCCAGAAACCAGTGGGATGCACGAGTGCGCCGACGGCATGCTGAACTTACCTGGAGGAGGATTTACAAAAAAAGATCTAGCCCCGGCCGGGTCCGTCGCGCTCGCCTGCTATTTAATTTTCGTACAAATTTCCCCACAATAATACCATTACTTTACACTCCCACTCGATCTCTGCTTAGGGGTGTGTTGACAATAGACAATTATCTTCGTTTGCAGGTAGCAAGCTATGCTAAGCTAAGCTAGATGGAGAAGCTTCAACATACACATAGACAGAGTTTAAATGGGCAGGATGATTTAGTGGATAAAGGCTTGCTCCAGTAAAGTAGCGATGAGACGTACTGTGTCAGGACAGCATCTTTTTCAGTACTAGTTTCCTTAAAAAGTACCATGAGCTGCACTTTGTGAACACCGTGGAACAGGCATGGACACACAGCATCACTGCACAGTGAATACACTGCAGAGTGTAGTCTACCAACATCATACAGTACGTTCCAACTAGCTATGGCAAGGTTACACTGCATTCTAACTCATGATAGTATGGTATATTACATTAGTAAAGTTAACAAACACGTCAGTACATTCATTACCTTTTTGTTTGGGCGGCAGAGCTGCTTGCCAATTTTGAGTTTGACTGTGAATGTTTTCTAATTGTGTAGTATCATTTTAGAGTTGCTGCTGTTGGTACACCAGCTTAGCTTTGCATTAGTTACATACCACTTTATTTTCATCCATTTTTAGTTTAACGTGACCCCAAAGCTTAGACATGCTCTGACGTTTTGGGTTTTCTGCACTGGTCGACATGACCACAGTAGCACCAACCGAGTTCGTGCATCTGCAGAAAACGTCCAGGTGGAAAACATGGACAGTGGCGCAAACATGGTTTCACTGAGCTTCGAGGCAGAAATTTTGTGTCGACTTACTTTATTTTATTTTTGTCAACTTATCCGGGTTATTCGATTTTTTTAAACTGACCCCATTAAAAATAGCAACCATGGTTAATAAAATTATGAAATAAAAGAAGACTGTGCCCCATATGGAGGCAATGCATAAAGTTAACATTACAACTTTAAAGTTGTATGCAGGGAACATTTTGCTTCATTCTTAATTCTATGAGTTAAGACAGTTTCAATTTGGAGGTTCCACTGTACTTAAATTAAAACTTAACACATGATATATTGCACGTAAAACTTACAGGAAGAAGGCATCCCAGCAATGGCAGGCTGTGGCTGGTCACCTCCCTCAGTGATGCCTGGCATGGCAGGGTTGGTGGTGGTGGTGGTGGTGGTTGTGGTTGTGGTGGTCTGGGCGAACTGGGCCTGGGCCTGCGCGGCAATCAGAGTGAGCATTCAAGTGAAGGAATCCATCTGACCTTTGAGTTGATACTGTTGCTGTCCAATGTAGTGGGTGGTGTCACGATACCAAAATTCTGACTTTGATACAATACCTGCATAAAATACCTCGATACCAGTACTGCAACAATACCATGGCAAAAATAAAACACATCAGTAAAAGCGGTGGAATAAAAATTGACAAAACTAAAATTTCAAATACGATTAGAATATTAGAATAATCTGAAAAAATAATGTAATAAAGTAATTACCCCAATCTTAAATCATTTTCTAAAAAAACAATTAGATCTATGCCTGCATTATCATATAAATAATATAACAAATGTGTGTGTGTGTGTGTGTGGCGCCACAGTGGCCGACTAGTTAGCACATCTGCCTCCCAGTTCTGAGATCCTGGGTTCTAATCCGGCCTCGGCTGTGTAGAGTTTGCATGTTCTTCCCGTGCCTGCGTGGGTTTTCTACGGGTACTACGGTTTCCTCCCACATTCCCAAAACATGCATAGTAGGTTAATTGCAGACTAACTTGCCTGGAGGTATGAATGAGTGTGTGACGAGTTGCTTGTTTGTATGTGCCCTGTGTTTGGCTGGAGATCAGTTCAAGGTGTACTCGTTTCTTGCGCAGTGAGCTGGGATAGGCTCCAGCATGCCCGTGACCCTAGTGAGGATAAGCGGTATGGAAACTGGATGGAATGGATGGATGTGTATATCATACATATATAGATAGATACAGTGGGTATGGAAAGTATTCAGACCCCCTTAAATTTTTCACTTTTTGTTGTATTGCAGCCATTTGCTAAAATAATTTAAGTTCACTTTTTTTTCCTCATTAATGTACACACAGCACACCATATTGACAGAAAAAAACGGAATTGTTGAATTTTTTGCAGATTTATTAAAAAAGAAAAACTGAAATATCACACAGCCATAAGTATTCAGACCCTTTGCTGTGACACTAATATATTTAACTCGGGTGCTGTCCATTTATTCTTGTCATCCTTGAGATGGTTCTACACCTTCATTGGAGTCCAGCTGTTCTATTATACAAATTGGACTTGATTAGGAAAGCCACCCACCTGTCTATATAAGACCTTACAGGTCACAGTGCATGTCAGAGCAAATGAGAATCATGAGGTCAAAGGAACTGCCTGAAGAGCTCAGACAAGGCACAGATCTGGCCAAGGTTACAAAAAGATTTCTGCTGCACTTAAGGTTCCTAAGAGCACAGTGGCCTCCATAATCCTTCAATGGAAGGCGTTTGAGACGATCAGAACCCTTCCTAGAGCTGGCCTCCCGGCCAAACTGAGCAATCGCGGGAGAAGAACCTTGGTGAGAAAAGTAAAGAATAACCCAAAGATCACTGTGGCTGAGCTACAGAGATGCAGTCGGGAGATGGGAGAAAGTTCTTGAATGGAGTTTGCTAAAAAAAAAAAAAACACTTGAAGGACTCCAAGATGGTGAGAAATAAGATTATCTGGTCTGATGAGACCAAGATAGAACTTTTTGCCCTTAATTCTCAGTGGTATGTCTGGCGAACGCCAGGCACTGCTCATCACCTGTCCAATACAGCCCCAACAGTGAAGCATGGTGGTGGCAGCATCATGCTGTGGGGGTGTATTTCAGCTGCAGGGACAGGACGACTGGTTGCAATCGAAGGAAAGATGAATACGGCCAAGTACAGGGATATCCTGGACGAAAACCTTCTCCAGAGGGCTCAGGACCTCAGACTGGGCCGAAGGTTCTCCTTCCAACAAGACAATGACACTAAGCACACAGTAACGAAGGAGTCGCTTCAGAACAACTCCGTGACTGTTCTTGAATGGCCCAACCAGAGCCCTGACTTAAACCCAATTGAGCATCTCTGGAGAGACCTGAAAATGGCTGTCCACCAACGTTCATCATTCAACCTGACAGACCTGGAGAGGATCTGCAAGGAGGAATGGCAGAGAATCCTCAAATCCAGGTGTGAAAAACCTGTTGCATCATTCCCCAAAATACTCATGACTGTATTAGCTCAAAAAGTTGCTTCTACTCAATAGTGAGCAAAGTGTCTGAATGCTTAGGGCTGTGTGATATTTCAGTTTTTCTTTTTTAATAAATCTGCAAAAACAACAACAACAATTGAACAATTCTGTTTTTTTTCTGTCAATATGGGTGCTGTGTTTACATTGAGGGGGGAAAGAAAAAAAAAAAAAAAAAAAAAAAAAAAAAGAACTTGAATGATTTTAGCAAATGGCTACAGTATAACAAAGAGTGAAAATTTTAAGGGGGTCTAAATACTTTCCGTACCCACTGTATATCTAGATATCCAATTTTATAACCATAGATACAAAAATTTTCAATTTACGGATTGGTCTGCTAATGCGTGTTAATGCCTGCTAATGCTAACGTGTGCTAATGCTATCGTATGTCTACACATGCTAACGCACGCCCACACGGGATCCCTCCGTCCACCCTTAAAGGCATTTCTTTAACTTGTCGGCAGACAGCAGTCATTTGCTGACCGTCAGCTTTTTGCGTACTCGGCCCGGTTGTTCAAAACTCGGTTATTTTAACCACTGCTTAACCCTAACCACCGGTTAAATTCTTAACCCACCGTTAGCTAACCGACTGTTAAATATGCATACTTAAAACATGGTTAGTGTTAAATATATTGTAGAAATTATCATTTATTTGCTTGCATTAGTATTATGGACGATTTTGAGAAAGGGAGATGTCTCGCCTTCAAGAAGATGACTCAGCAGGAATCATCAGAGAGAAGGACGTGGCCGGGACGTGGCAGGTGTTGGTCCCATGTTTTCACCTTGAAACCCTACCCTTAGTGTGTTGTGTCTTGTAGCTTAGTACGTTATGTCTTGTAAACTTAGAAACCTCCCTATTTCAAATAAATACAGGAGCGACGGGAGAGATTGTTTAGAGCGTATTGAGAGGCTGTAATCTGAACAATCTCCCATACGCCTTCCTCATGAAAAAAGAAACCAGCGTCTTCATTCCTTTTGTGTCCATTTTTTATAATGTTGGGTAAGATAAATCCAACAGTTAGTCACGTCGTTAGTTAATGGCACCGTCAAAGTTAACCGTGTGGTTGACATCACTGGTCAGCGCCAATATATCCCACAATTCCTCATTTTGTTGACTTCCGGTTTAGCAAAAAAAAACTGTCGTGTGCATACCCGGGCCATTTCGCACAAATGTTGATGTACTTTCCAGTGAGATTAAACAACCGTAAACTTATTATTGTTTTGTACAATGTAACATTGTATACAGGAACAATTATGGCGTGTCTATCGTGATAATAGGTATCATATTGAAATTAAATTCATTGAATTATTTATATTAATGTTCCAAACACGTACAGCTCTGTTTTGTACTTAAGATTGAATACAGAGAAGGGGCGTCACCTACAATTACTAGAGATTTTATAGATGATTCATTGATTTTATGCTTCATATCAAGCAATAATTTTGATACCCCATGTTTAGTTTTGATAAGGATGGTTTAAAAAAACAACAACAAAAAAAATAACTCATCTCTTTTCTCATCATTATACTGAATGCCAGTTTAGGTTTCATTGTACTTTCTATTTGTTTTATTTATTTATATTATTTTGAAATGTAATAATCAATATAAACACTAATGACTTCATGACTACATATATTTATATAACATGCATCATCATCGCCATGTCTCTTTGAACGAACTTTAAATGGTATTCAATGATCCAGTGAAGAGAAAATCAGTAAAAACTTTACAGCAGATATTTTGCGGGTGCTTCACATGGATGCAATATGATTCTGTCAATGTCTTACTGAAAAATGGACTTCATTATGGGACATAATCAACTATTCTTAATAAATCCATGAACAAATTCTTTTGGCTTGTTATATCTATTTTAACCTATATTATTATATCTAATTGACTCAAATTTTAGACTGTTATTCAAGTTACCGTGGACAAGGAAAATATAGACATTTTACGGGTGCTTCACAGAGACGCAATGTTTATCTATTTCAAATATTTGTTTTTGACTTAATTATGTAAGATCGTTCAAATGTCCAAATAGATCACAGTCATGTCTTATTTATTGAATAAATCTATGAAATATATGTTATTTCCCCAATTTTTAATGTCCCATGTCTTGAGATGATACATATGCAGTGAGTGCATCCAGAAAGTATTATCAGCACTTCACTTTTTACACATTTTGTTATGTACCAGCCTTATTCCAAAAATGAAATAACTTCACGGTTTCCTTCAAAATACTACAAACACCCAATAATGACAACATGAAAAAAGTATTTCAAATTTCATTAAAAATAAAAAAAAAATAAAGCATATGTGAAGTTCTCATTCTTTGCCACAAAACTAAAAAAAAAAGAGCTCAGATTAATCCTATTTCCTGTTTGTACCAGTCACTCAATGAAATTACTGAATTAGACTTTTGTAAATTATTTGCTCAAAACAGAAGTATTTGTGAGGGTTCGGGATCAATACTGCCACGAAGAGCAAAAATCTGTCGACGCCACCCTAAAAATGTTTAAAATGCCTATATAGTTAACCACAAATATACCCCAAACACTTTTATCACTTTATAATTTCACACTCACCTAACAACATTACCCTTTAAAAGAAATGTCCTCGAGCTAAGCACATACAAAGACAAAATATTAATTTTGCCATGAAAGGAAAATGTTATAATTTTTGTCAAAGTTTTGGGAAATAGGTGTGTTTTTATCCAATAGTTTTAGTTGTGTTCTACAGAAGAAAAAAAATTTGTGTACGAGTTTGTGAATGGCAAATCAAGTACCTAATTATCCAAGGTTGTCAGGACTTTTTTTTTTTTTTTTTTTAAACAGTCAGGGTGATCAGCTGATGTCTTTGCCCTTTAGAAAACAATGTGAACAGAGGACGATGGAGTTTGTAGAAGTGTGTTGGATTGCTATATTAACCATGCAACGCACTATGAACAAAACAGGTTTTCACTCGGTGTTAAGCTCCACAGTGTCAATAGAGGAGGTATTCTACTCTATCCAAATGGTGTAGCTAAGGAGTTCATGGAGGTCGCATTATATTAAAAGTCTAAATCATCACATGATTGGCTTCAGACAGTAAGGCTATATATACAATACAATTATGGGTCAATTAGATTCAGTGCAATGTGCAGAGAGAGTCGGAAAGCAGGAAAACTGTGAGGACCTCTTAAAAACAAAAAAACAAGTTGTACATTATTAAAGAGGCTTGAGTGCACATTATTGGCTTCAACCTGATGTCTGCATCAGAAGATTCACATTAGGATTGCTTTGCAAGCACAGAGCATGACATTGACCCATCTACTGGAATCATCGTTCAGTCACGTTTTAGAGTAACAAATATTCAGCATAACCCTTTTAGTCAATTTTTACTCAGGTCACACACACACAAAACAAGATAACATGAGGCTGCGCATCTTACCGTCATCACCTTGTCAACCTTTAGGTCCTCCAGGGATGGATACAGAGACATCCTGTGTGGGGAAAAAACAGTACAGGTGACACATGCTATGGTACAACAAAGAAACGAGAACAAACCAGATGTAACAGTTTAATGACTCTTTGATGTGACAAAGACAAGAGTAGGAATAAAGTAACAATACTGTGACATTGCATTGTTTTCTGTCACGGTACACAAAAAAAAAATAAAAAAATCAAATAAAGACTGTTGCTGTCTGATTTGTGCACTTAAGGAGAGGTAAGACTGTCCTAATACAAACCATACTTAGGCAACCAATTAAAACATGTTTTTAACAATTGGCTGGCCCTGGTACTCAATAATGTTTATTCTGTTAACAAAGTTAAAAGAATAATAACAACCATTTGTTGCCTTAATAAACCAAATGGAGGTAACACTTATCCTGTTTAGATTTGCACAGAGCTGGAGCCTATCCCAGCTGACTTCAAGCAAAAGGCGACATTGGAAAATGAACGTAATGTTTTGAGCAAATAGTTTATGACAATTGCTGGACTGGTTGAAGAACACAGATTAAATTCAAAATCAGGTAAATAAATTAAGCGATCAACTGAATTCTAGTATTTTTAAAATGTTAATTGGCCTCTTTTAATTATGTTACACATTTGTTTAACGTGTAAAGAAAAGACAAGATCAATGTTTAATCACCAGTATGGAAAAACTATCATCAAATGTTATTACTTTATAGTTAGTTATATTACCTAACTCAAAGTTCAGCTTTACATAAACTGATGGATTGATGATCTGCAGCTATAAATATGACATTAGTCCAAGATACAGAAATCACATACAGTATCTCAAATTATCTCAGATGATGCAATTCCTACCCTCACCTATGGTCACGAGCTGTGGGTCTTGACCGAAAGAACAAGATCCCGGATACAAGCGGCCGAAATGAGTTTCCTCCGCAGGATGTCCGGGCTCTCCCTTAGAGATAGGGTGAGAAGCTCGGTCACCCAGGAGGGGCTTACAGTAGAGCTGCTGCTCCTCAACATTGAGAGGAGCCAGATGAGGTGGCTGGGGCATCTGATTAGGATCTCGCCACCCTTTGCATAATGGTCATTTAACCAGACTATTGCGAGATTAGTCATTCGAACTGCTCTCAGTGCTAGAGGACTCTGCATCTTTTTGCACAATTGTCAAAAAAAATAATAATTTGTACCGGCATTACCAGATAACTAGCAACCCTTTATTGCTCAGTGACTGTTTTCGTCAATGTATTTATGTCTCAAAAGTGTTCTCTGTCAATTGACTGTCTGTTGTCGTACTAGAGCGGCTCCAACTACCGGAGACAAATTCCTTGTGTGTTTTTTGGACATACTTGGCAAATAAAGATGATTTTGATTATTCTGCCCGACGACTCCCTGGTGAGGTGTTAGGGGAACGTCCCACCGGGAGAATACCTCGGGGACGACACAAGACACGCTGGAGAGAATAATGTCTCACAGCTGGCCTCGGAACACCCCGGGATCCCCCCGGAAGACCTGGATGAAGGGGCTGGGGAGAGGGAAATCTGGGCATCACTGCTAAAGCGACTGCCCCCGTAACCCGACCTCGAATAAGCGGAAGAAAATGGATGTATGGAAGGATGATGCAATTTAGCATTGGGAAAGTGTCAGTGTATGAACATCAATGTGCTGTACATAAAGTGGGGCAAAAAAGTATTTTGCCAGCCACCAATTGAGCAAGTTCTCCCACTTAAAAAGATGGGAGGCCTGTAATTTTCATCATAGGTATACCTCACCTATGAGAGATAAAATGAGAAAACAAAAAAAATACAGAAAATCACCATCTGATTTTTAAACAATTTATTAGCAAATTATGGTGGGAAATTAGTATTTTGTTAAAAACAAAAGTTCATCTCAATACTTTGTTATATACCCTTTGTTGGCAATGACAGAGGTCAAACGCTTTCTGTCAATCTTCACAAGGTTTTCACACACTGTTGCTAGTATTTTGGCCCATTCCTCCATGCAGATCTCTTCTAGAGCAGTGATGTTTTGGGGCTGTCGCTGGGCAACACAGACTTTCAACTTCCTCCAAAGATTTTCTATGAGATTGAGATCTGGAGACTGGCTAGGCTACTCCAGGGGCCTCATGTACAAAAGGTTCGTACGCACAAAAACGTCGAGTATATTCTTTTTCCACGGCAAAGTTCAGAGGTATCAGGACTGAAACGACCGTGGAAATGTGCGGTGCCTCACGGCAACTTTATGCCTGGCGTACGCACGTTTCTACACCATTTGGTGCTTTGGCGACACTTAGGGGTGATGCTGGGAAACTGTTATAATAAATCTGCACATCAGAGACACATGAACAATTAATACCCGGCAACATTTGATTTCAACAAATGTAAAAGAGGCAAGGACTGAGAATTTGTTAACTAGTGTATTTAATGAATTACTGATATTTCTGAGGACACCTATTAATTGATCAAGGCGATCATTTATGCCGCCTGTTGCCCTCACAATCATTTCTTGTGATTCCAGCACATGCAATGGGGAAATAAAATTAACAAAAACAAAAAGGGTCCTTTGAATTTACTTAATGTGAACATGTACATCGGTTGCACGTGATTCAAATGTGTTAAAATGACATTGAGGAGAAAAGGGGTAAATTATGTAATTTTAACACATCTTAATCATGTGCAACTGATGTACATGTTCACATTAAAGTAAATTCAAAGGACTATCAGTGTGCACGGGTGAGGACACGGCTTGTCGGGCGGGCAGCGGCAGCCTGTTGTTGGAGCGTCGGAGACGCTGGGGATGCCGGAGGAGACGGCAAGGTGGACGAATCCCCCGCGCCTGTGACACTATACAGACACCGGGGAATGTTGACGAATCCCCTGAACATGTAGCGCGTGGCTGCGACTGCGTGACCTTTCCTGTGTATTCAAATAATAAATCGTGTCATCAAACAGTAGTCAAAGTTTTTGATACCCTCTTTAATATGCTGACATGCTTCTATTTGAATTCAAAAGATTTATTACAAATACCATCGATACAACATTGACACATGAACCTCTCTCTCATAGGGCTGAGTGTATGTTACTGTATGAACACTTTTGTTGTGAGTTATAAAAATACCTTGGGCTAATCAGTCAGCCACATGTGAGAGTAGTGTCACCCATGATTGCAGCGACTCTCTCCTCAAACGGGCTGAGGCCCTCCGCGCCTCCGCGCCGGTTCTTCCACCTGTTTTGGCCACACTTTGGCGGTGGGCAGATGTCCTCCGCTTCACATCCACCTTAATGTCTGACCACTTCTTTTTTAGTTCAGCGAGTGTGCGCTGTTCCGACCCCACAGCATTGATAGCCGCACACACGCTTTCCCATTCGCTCCTCTTTGGTGTGTTGTTAACGCCGGAGGACAGCGTGCCAAAGAAGATATTCTTGCGCACCTCCACTTCATTGAGCAACTTCACATTCAGAAAAATTGTCTCTTCATTACCTTGCTCATTTTCCTTTTTTTCCTGATCATGCAGAGATTGGGAGCTCAGGTACAGGGTTCATTTAAATATGATTTGCATATTTAAATTTGGCGTGGGCGGGGATGAGTCGGCTACTCCAACATGTGCGCTCATTTCCACGTTGATTGGGATGTACGAAGGAAATGTGCTTGGATTCATGCGTACGCACAGATTCATACATCTGGATATTTTTGTGCGTATGACGTTTTCTGGATTTGAGCGTACGCCATGTTTCAATAGGGAATCCACGCAAGTCTTTGTACATGTGGCCCCAGGACCTTGAATGCTTCTTACGAAGACACTCCTTCGTTGCCCGGGCGGTGTGTTTAGGATCATTGCTATGCTGAAAGACCCAGCCACGTTTCATCGTCAATGCCTTTGCTGATGGAGGAGGTTTTCACTCAAAATCTCACGATACATGGCCCAATTAATTATTTCCTTTACACGGACGGATCAGTCGTTCTGGTCCCTTTGCAGAAAAACAGCCCCAAAGCATGATGTTTCCACCCCCATGCTTCACAGTAGGTATGGTGTTCATTGGATGCAACTCATCATTCTTTCTCCTCCAAACACAAGTTGAGATTTTACCAAAAAGTTCTATTTTGGTTTCATCTGAGCATATAACATTCTCCCAATCCTCTACTGGATCATCCAAATGCGTTCTAGCAAACTTCAGACGGGCCTAGACATGTACTGGCTTAAGCAGGGGCACACGTCTCGCACTGCAGGATTTTGAGTAACTGGCGGTATAGTGTGTTACTGATGGTAGCCTTTGTTACTTTGGTCCCAGCTCTCTCCCTAGGTCCCCCCCATGTGGTTCTGGGATTTTTGCTCACCGTTCTTTTGATCATTTTGATCCCACAGGTTGAGATCTTGCGAGGAGCCACAGATCGAGGGAGATTATCAGTGGTCTTGTATGTCTTCCATTTTTTAACAATTGCTCCCACAGTTGATTTCTTCACACCAAGCTGCAGATTCAGTCTTCCCAGCCTGGTGCAGGTCTACAATTTTGTTTCTGGTGTCCTTTGACAGCTCTTTGGTCTTGGCCGTAGTGGAGTTTGTAGTGTGACTGAGGTTGTGGACAGGTGTCTTTTATACTGATGAGTTCAAACAGGTGCCATTAATACAGGTAACGAGCGGAGTACAGACGAGCCTCTTAAAGAAGTTACAGGTCTGGGAGAGCCAGAAATCTTGTTTGTAGGTGACCAAATACTTATTTTCCACCATAATTTGCTAATAAATTCCTTAAAAATCAGACAATGTGATTTTCTTGATTTTTTTCCCCTCATAGGTGAGGTATACCTATGATGAAAATTACAGGCCTCTCCCATCTTTTTAAGTGCGAGAACTTGCACAATTGGTGGCGGTCTAAATACTTTTTTGCCCCACTGTACACGTCATAGTGAATAATGTCAGCTGTCATGTTATCTAAAATGGCTCCAACATGAGAAGAACTAAATTTTAATTTGTGTCACATGTTTGAAAATAAGTTGTAGAGAAAGCACACAACAACACATTGAAGCAATTGTATTTGAATTCTGTCAAAATGTCAGCTTGAGAAGAATGTAGGAACAATGGTGACGAGGCAAACACGCAACATAAAAAAAGCACCCATGTGTACGAAAGAGGAAATGAAAGCCGACAGTCAGCTGACTGACATTAAATGCAGTACAACAGGCACGTATTGTAGCAACAAGTAGGGGTAACGTGGGTCCCCCTTCCCATGGGCTCACCACCTGTGGGAGAGGCCATAGGGGTTGGGTGTAGTGTGAGCTGGGCGCTGGCCGAAGGCGGGAACCTTGGCGATCCGGTCCCCGGCTACAGAAGCGTGGACGTGGAATATAACGTAACCTCTCTGGCAGGGAAGGAGCCCGAGCTGGTGTGTGAGGTCGAGAAGTTCCGACAAGATACAGTCGTGCTCGCCCCCACACACAGCTTGTGCTCTGGTACCAGGCCTCTTGAGAGGGGTTGGAGTCTCTTCCACTCTGGAGTTGCCCACGGTGAGAGGCGCCGAGCAGGTGTGGGTATACTTATTGCCCCCCGGCTCGGCGCCTGTACGTTGGGGTTCACCCCAGTGGACGAGAGGGTAGCCTCCCTCCGCCTTCGGGTGGGGGGGACGGGTCCTGATTGTTGTTTGTGCCTATGCACCAAACAGCAGTTCAGAGTACCCACTCTTTTTGGAGTACTTAGAGGGGGTACTGGAGAGCGCTCCCGCTGAGGACTCCATCGTTCTGCTAGGGGACCTCATTGCTCAACTGGGCAATGACAGTGAGACCTGGAAGGGTGTGATTGGGAGGAACGGCTCCCCCGATCAGAACCAGAGTGGTGTTCTGTTATTGGACTTCTGTGCTCACTCTGACTGTGCACGGCAGTAAGTCGGACTTTTTTCCGGTGAGGTTTGGACTACGCCAAGGCTGCTCTTTGTCACCGATTCTGTTCATAACTTTTATGGACAAAATTTCTAGGAACAGCCGAGGCGTAGAGGGGGTCCTCAGAATTGCATCTCTGCTTTTTGCAGATGATGTGTTTCTGTTAGCTTCATCAAGCCGTGATCCCCAACTCTCACTGGAGCGATTCGCAGCCGAAGCGGCTGGGATGAAAATCAGCACCTCCAAATCTGAGACCGTGGTCCTCAGTCGCATAAGGTTGGAGTGCCCTCTCCGGGTCGGGGAATGAGATCCTGCCCCAAGTGGAGTAGTTCAAGTATCTTGGGGACTTGTTCACGAGTGAGGGAAGAATGGAACGGGAGATCCACAGGTAGATCGGTGCAGCGTGATCGTAAAAGACTGGATGCGGTGGTATTGGAATACAAGATTTTATTGCAGTAGTCTGACATAGTGCAATCATGAAAGACCAAATTTGTCTTGTAGCCTAATACAGGGATTGCGTGTTGTCTGTCTCAGATGTCTGTCCCACACCTCCGCCATGTTTTTTTTTTTTTTAAATAACTTTATTGGTGGTCATATATTCACAGTACTACGTCAAAAGACACGCGACAACGCTAAAAATAAACTAGCTCTTGGATGCAAATATACTGTACACGATGGCGACGCGGAGTAAATGTCTTTTGCGGAGCCGATCAATTACGTCATTGATTGGCTCCGCAAAAGACATTTATTCCACGGCTCAGCGAATTATGACAAAGCCGATCAGCATGAAATGTTATCGGCCGATACCGATCAAGCCGATCAGATCGGTGTAAAGCCCAATTAAAACGACATCGGCTAAGGCCTACATCCATGCAGACCCCCACTATGGCAACTCTTTAAAGCAGAATAATTACACTAAGTACAACACTGACATAAAAAGAGCAGTAACTTTGGAGTATTGTAAAGTTTTGTTATTCTGAAGGTTTGACACCTGGAATGGATTATCCATCCATCCATTTTCCGTACCGCTAATCCTCACTAGGAACGCAGCCATGCCTTCTGACTGTGGGTGGGATGCAAGTTTCACCCTGAACTCGTCGGCAGCCAATCGAAGGGCACACATAGACAAACAATCATTCACACCTACGGGCAATTTAGTCTTCAATGAACCGACCATGCATGTTTTGGGGATGTGGGAGGAAACCGGAGTACCTGGAGAAAACCCACATAGGCAGGGGGAGAACATGCAAACTCCACACAGGCGAGGCCGGATTTGAACCCGGGTCCTCAGAACTGTGAGGCAGATGTGCTAACCAGTCATACACCATGCCGCCGGAATGGTTTATCACTATTTCCTGAATGGTTTATCACTATTTCCCAAACTAAAATCCACAACAAATAAAAAGGTAAAACAGCCTCTCTGAATAGACTGTTCAGATTAGATCTTTGCCATGGCTTTGGGTTTGCCCCTTTCTTTTTAACAAAACCCAGACAAAAAAAAGCAAGCATCACAAATTCCTCACCATCAAAACATCACAATCACAAAATTTGATGTGACAAAATCACTCCTCCGGGGAACAACAAAACAAGAGTGGGAGAAATGGAGAGATTTTATTTTCATGTTCATTTCAAATGAATTATGTCACTTTAACCATATAGTGCAAATCCAGCCTACTGTATGCTGTGTGCCCATGTACAAGCAGCATACTTATCGCATTGTAATATAATTATAAACCCATATCAACCACCCATCCATACTGAGTATAAATATCCCCACCACTATGTCATCATTTTCTTTGCTACCTGCTTACGTCTTCCTGGCTTTTGACACCCAATATATGTGCATTGAGTTCCTATAAGTGCATCATTTTGACCACAATCACCACAGTGTCTGACATGTAGCACTCACAGACTCTACTCACTTTTGTCCTCTTAAACACTACACCATTGTGTTGGCCGACACAGCGGCCCATTTGACGACAGCTCGCTGTTTATTTTCCGGGAGCTATGTTATATTTGCTAACATTAAATCCACCTCCATTAAAGAATGAGTGTGCCAGCAACATACGGGAAAATGCATTTTGGCTGCTTGTTTTTATGATTATATAATACATACACTCCTTGTATTACCAAGCAATATTAGTTGAATGCTTCAGGATGACCACGTATCTTTTAGTATGCATTGAAACACACACATGGATATGAAGCATACAACAAAAATACACATTTATCCTGATTATTAATAGTAGTATTAAACAGTAGTCCATGAATTTTTGTATGTCTTTATATGCTAGTATTACCACTACTTGTACAAGTATCATTAAGAGCATTGTTCTCACAGCCCCATGCATGTATCCTTCATCTCTGCCTCTCTAGATAGACACCCCACTCAGAGGCCATCTGGTATTGATCAAAACGTACTTTTTTCCTCAAATAGTTGCGAGCTGCGGCGGGTGTTTATCAGTCCATTTGCTGAGAATACTAGGCTTTCATTTTAGGGATACCTTTATTTACACTAAGGCTTGGTTATGGTGGAGCTGGACAAGCTGATGTCCACTGATTGCTCATCAGAGAATTCCAACATCTGTACTACAATAAGAATGGAAAGTGTAACTGCCTCACATTAAGTTTCGACTTCCATCTAGAGGCACAACATTACTTCCCTGTTTGAGATTAAAGACTTTTATTTTGTTGTGTCTTACTTTAATGTGTGTGTGTGTGTGTTTGTTTCTACTTTGTTGAATTCACTGGTGAGTTACACCCCATCCTCGCGCTATGTCATGCTATGGTCTATTTGAGGAGGGAAATTTAAGTGGACAACACACCCAGCGATTTATTAACTACACTGCATCTATCAGAACGTTGGCATCCAAAGGGTTACACAGTATATGTTCTTTTATGTCCTTTTGCCTAGTGTCCACCACATTGAAACATGTTTGAGGTGATCACGTTTTTTTTGCTGTTGTTTTTTTTTGTTTTGTTTTTACATCCTAGGTGATAATTTGCAAAATCGTTCAGCATTCGGAGAAATAAACAGGTGTCAATTACTGTTTTTCAGGCAATGACAAACAAATAAAACATACACAAAAACTTCTTTAAATATTCTCAAAGGATTTTAGCATGTGTACAAGTAAGTAACTGTACATTTCTCACTAATTTGTCAGGGGTCAGAACGCAGAACGAATGCGGCTTTTGAGCAAGCGTTTAATGCAGGAGAACCTGCAGAGTATAGGCCATTTACAGCTCGGTGTGCATTTGATCCAGGAACTAAAACTAAAATTGATTGATCGTTGCACCATTTTTGTTCTTAAATTGTGTACATATGTACTTTAAAAAACCGAAATGGCACCTAGTAGGAACAGCAAGAAAGGGGAAGATAGCTCTCAATCTGCTCCATCTAGGAATATGCCTTTAGATAACTTTTTGGCCTCTACAGCAATAAACCGGATTGGGTCAGGGGGAAACAACATTATATTTAGCAATAAAGAAGGTTTGGCATTACCGTTTCACCAGAAGAAAAATGCTAAAAGAAGCTTAACGTCTCTAACCCCAAACATACTGTGGGTCGTTACAAAACTGAGGCCTTCTTAGAGCTTTGCTGGGGAAAAAACAGGTGGGGGAGAATAGAGTTGTGACTGTAATTCGGAAAAAAATAAACCATGCCAGAGTCAGTGACGCTATTTTGCAAACTATTTTACACATTAATTTACTTCCACAGGATGTCAAGGACTCGGTAAACGAGGAGCCAGCGTTGCTGTGACAATCCAAAACCTAAACAGGAAGTCTTTAGGTTCATAAGATATACTGTATGCATACATGGCAGCAATTTCCTTAAAGCAACCAAATGGCAATAAAGGCGTTTAAGGTTTATTAGGGTTTGGGTTACGTCATGGGGAAGAATAGTCATATGATAAGTTACGACATCTTTCAACTGCAAATCAAGTGTAGCGAACATTTAATGACTTTATTTTAGTACATTCGTTAAACTGCAAACGCCGCGGGTATGTTATAATGTGGCAAGGGTTAAGGGCAGTACGTTTGCCTCCAAAAAATCGCACGTCTTTCTTTGTCCCTAAATAGTGACGCACAAACATAGCAGCTAGCATTTACCGTTAGCCAAAGGAAGCCAAGGTGGTGGAAGGTAGAGCTTCTCAACATCAAACGTGAAACCCAACACACTCACCTGTAAAGTATTGGCTTGAAAGTCGGCTTGTTGTTTGAATTTTTTTAAAGTCTCCGAAAGAGGTGTGGACCAGACTGTAAATACTGTACGTCGTTGCTCTTGGTCTCTCGTCTCGTCGTTGAGGTCTGAAGGGGGAAATTCTGGAAAGTGACGTCACCTCAGCAGCCCCACCCACACATCCATGTCACATGATTATTTATTTTTTTTTACATCGTTTGTCTGATTGCATAAGAAGTCATTTTTGAACGTTTTTGTAATAACGAGGGGGGGAAAATAAAAATTCAACAAGAGTCCAGTTGCTTCGATTCGATGACTGACGATCTACACAGACATCAAGAAAAAAACAATTTAGAGCAAGAACATGGGTATTTTTTTTTATTGATATTCTGACAATAAAATAAAAACAACTCAGGCTTTTATGCTATTAGGCTAACGATATGACGGCTCACACTCACCAAACTCGTGCATAAAGACCTCTCACCACTCACACTCACCCCAATTAAATCTCACACACCAAAAAACCTCACTCACCCCCCAAAAAAACCACACATACTCACACTATACTCACACTCACCTAAAAAAAACACTAATTCAAAAAAATCAGACAAAAGACACTCATCAAAAAATCCACGCATAAAAAAACTCACATCACCTAAAAAAAAAAACACACACACACAGACCAAAAAAACTCCCTCACTCAATAACTGCTCACATTCATCAAATCAATCAATCAAACAAACTTTATTTCTAAGTCTTTTTCATACAATAAATATGCAACACAAACCACTGTAATTATGTAAAATATAAAACTACATCAAACCCGCCCGTCGCTTCTCAATGAGGACACAGACATGCACACACATACAGGTAAAGAAAATATAATGTACTGACCTAATACCCTGAGGCTGAATGCAGAGCATCCAGGTGAGGAAACATCATCTCAGGGAGCCTTCTGCACCAGGAGCAGACCATAGGCTGCAGTCACAGGGCATCTGCATCTACGGATATGGGAATCCAAGAAGCAGGACCACAACCACGGCCCATCAGAACTCGCAGTGCAAGCAGAAGGTTACCCCTGAGGAAACACTGGAAACAAAAAAATACTACTGAAGTTATTACTCAAGCCTAAAAATTTATTGACAAAATGTTTTATATGTATATATATATATATATATATATATATATATAACAGTAATCCCTCGTTTTTCACGGTTAATGGGGACCAGAACCCCCCACAAAAGGTGAAAACCCGCGAAGTAGGATTTGACCCCCGCCTAGGATTTTCGTGTGTGTGTGTACCAGAATGTTTGAAATATGTAAACAGTATTTATACTTTACATATTTGAGACAAAGATTACAACAGTACACGTATTTACTTAAATCTTTAATTATAAAACCTTATACAGTAATTAACATTCATCAACATTGCTTTCTGAGCGAGGCAAAGAGGCTCTCACTTGACTCGTAGAGGCTTTAGGTTCACTCGGAGACTCTTCTGCTGGAGGCGCTGATGGTGTAGCTGGGATTTTACCTTGGAGAAAAACATGGTGATGGGTAGTTGTTGTCTTTGTTTTTTCTTTTGCTTCAAAATTCCCCTGTACAAGGACATAACCCGTCTCTTATTACGCGGAGTTACCACACATTTCGCTTCCTTATTGAAGCAGTTTTGCGGATGTTTGCTTCCTCTTTCTTGATGTACCGCACTGTAGATTAATTCACGCCATAATGGCGTGCCACAGATGCATAACTTCTGCCCTCTTTGATCATATCTAAAAGTTTCACTTTTTCACTAATGGTCATCATCATCTTCTTCCTCTTGGGCGCCCCGGAGGAAGCTTTTGCAGGGGCACAGCGCTTAGGCGGCATTGTAAGTAATCAAAAAAAGTTATCGCTTAAACAAAATAAGTTATCAAGAACACAACACTGAGATACAGTCTGCGAGACAGTCAACAGCGTGGACGAGACTGGCGAGACACAACAAGGAAAGATGCTGGGTGAGGCTGCGATGAGCAATCAGTCAGCCAATCAGCTGACGGGATAAATCCACTCGTGCTCTCATTGGTCGATGTCGCACCGGGAACCAATCACGCTGTATATATAAATATACATATATACATATATATATATACACATATATATATATATATATATATATAAATATACATATATATATATATATAAATATATAAATATACATATATATATATATATAAATATATAAATATACATATAAATATACATATATAAATATATATATATATATATAAATATATATAAACAGGACAATTTATATTTTAAAAAACTAATAACAAATATAAAAAGAGTGTAAGGGACACACCGTCAACCAGCAACCCCCAATCTCATGCTGTTCCGCATACCTGCCTCGGCTGCCCCGCTGAGCCCATCTGCATACCCAAGACATCTAAGGAAAACCGGGTCCACTTATCAAGGGAGAAGCACGGGAGACTTAGCTTCTCACACAGACGCTAAATTCATTACCAGCCAGTCTGAAGAATCTAATCATCAAAGTGGAGACACGGACATTTGGTTTCTCACTTGGACGCTAAGCTAATTAACTTTCACCCCCAGCCAGCCTGAAAAGTCTCACCAACAGACTTCTTTTTTTGATGACCAAGGTGAGAAACCAGCTGATTGGTGGTTCCCCATGAAGCCACGGGGCCATTTGTTCCTTTTGTCTGGGACAATTGATGGAGCACGAGCGACACCCACAGGCGGTGGAGAGTTACTACAACTCCAGGGGAACTCATCACAATTTTCACCGAATGTGAACGAAGCATGATATTTTAAGAACTTTGAGTGAACACTCCCAGTGTTACCCTCACAACAACGCCACAAGTGATTGTATTTCTTCATATTTGAATGTCAAATATGTTTGTGAACTGAACCGGATGAGACGTTTTCACCCCACACAACACAAATCCCACATTGCAAATATTACAGTGTTCTCAACAACCACATACAATTGAAACATTGCGCGGGACAATGCAAAGGTGGAAACTGGTCTTGTTATCTTAAATCCAATAATTAATGTTTTATCCCACTGGTTTTAAACCAGTAAATAATCCTAGGATGGAAAAGTAACATTAAGAGGCGGTCTATCTCCCCTTTTGGGCACCGGGGGGGACTACCCGCTTTTTGGCTGGGCATAAAGGCCGGAGCCCCCTTTGTTGTGCGCGCTCGTTTGACCTATTTGTCGAAGGCTGGCTCAGCCAGGAAGCCCCACCTCTCACCACTACACAGCATGATGGCGCCACCACCATGCTTCACTGTTGGGACTGTATTGGACAGGTGATGAGCAGTGCCTGGATTTCTCCACACATACTGCTTAGAATTAAGTCCAAAAAGTTCTATCTTGGTCTCATCAGACCAGAGAATCTTATTTCTCACCATCTTGGAGTCCTTCAGGTGTTTTTTTTAGCAAACTCCATATGGCCGTTCTGAGGAGAGGATTCCGTCGGGCCACTTTGCCATAAAGCCCGGGCTGGTGGAGGGCTGCAGTAATGGTTGACTTTCTAGAACTTTCTCCCATCTCCCGACTGCATCGCTGGAGCTCAGCTACAGTGCTCTTTGGGTTCTGCTTTATCTCTCTCACCAAGGCTCTTCTCCCCAGATAGCGCAGTTTGGCCAGACGGCCAGCTCTAGGAAGGGGTTCTGGTCGTCCCAAAGATCTTCCATTTAAGGATTATAAATGCCATTGTGCTCTTAGGAACCTTAAGTGCAGCAGAATTTTTTTTTTGTAACCATCGCCAGATCACTGCCTTGCCAGATTTCTGTTTCTGAGCTCTTCTGGCAGTTCCTTTGAACTCATGATTCTCATTGCTCTCATATTCACCAAAAAAACTGCATTCACCAAAAAATACACACAGGAAAAAAACTCACTCACCAAAGAAACCTCACACACACCCAAAAACACAAAAAAACAAGGCTGTAACATAAACTGTGAAAAAAGTGAAGCGCTGTGAATACTCTCCGGATGCACTGCATGTAATAATATGAGGATATTAAACATTTATATAGTTTCACAGTCATAATGGGCCTGTGAGGGAATCAATAACTACAATGTGGCCTGCGACGGAAAGGAGTTTGACTCCCCTGCTCTAAACCCTCCCCAGGTTGCGCCAATTTCACTTCAGCAAATCACACAAGACTTCAGCTCAATAAAAAACATCTGAAGGATTTTTGTGACGCCCTAGTAGAAGAGTACCAGTGATTGCAAAGAGGGAAAAAAATATGCCAATCACACAAGAAATGAAAAGCTGCAATCCATTGCCATCATTAATACAGTATTTATATAGAAGTTCTGACAATAATCTCGACAAAACTAAACAGAAACAAACCCTTCTTGGTGGGGGTAAAAAGTAGATTTTGGCCAGGTCATTAAAAGGTGGGGAACATTCTAGCTTACCAATCACCGTGTGGGCTGACAGTGAACATACGTAACAATGGAATGTTATTAGTAAAAGATAATGCAACTGTGGAAAAGTTGGAATGTTAACACTGTGCTTAAATATAGAAAATAGAAAAACTGTACTTACTGATTCAAATCAAATCTATTGCACATATAGTTAAATAAAAATTGTACCTAAATGTTGGGGAAAAAAATCACCTCTACTGAATTTTAAAGGAGGCACAATTATCCTGTCAACACGACTTATGGTCATTACGTCGGCTCCGAGAATGCTTCTCTGCAGCCAGTAAAGCGTGCCATCTCTGTCGCTGCAAAGGAGCCGTGACAAAAGGAAGGTGGTACGTGCATTTGACTGACAGGAGAGGCGGGATTTTCAGAGTTTCAGCAACACGCCCACAGCGTCTGCCAGCTGAACCGATGTCTCAGTTGTTGACCATTTTGAAGCCTGATTTCACATACTTTTTTTTTTAAAATCTATTCATTCACTATCCGGCTTGTTAACAAGACTCTTCTCTGTGATTACAATACTTTTTCTCCTGTTTGGTTGCACTTTAAATTCTGTACCTGCCTGCCTGTCTACTGTGGCTAAGCTGTATGTTCTTCCCTTTTCATTTACATGGCATGACAATTGCACTTCAGTAAACAGTAAGACAATTTGAAATCACAGATTTCATCAGCACAAAACCTTGTATAGGTTTCATGAAAGGCACATAAGATAAGCATTATACTAGCTAGCATAGATGCCCAACGAATGTAGTCTGACACATGACCACCCAGGGCAAAAGGGCCTATGCTGACGCACCAGTAGGGGTTAATCTCCGCACACCCCTGGTAAGAACACTCAAGAGGAAGTCACCGAGGATTTAACATTTGTCACCTGTGGAAAATGATGAATCAACAGCGAGGTGCAGAAGGTATTATTCCACTCCAGTGCTGTAGGAGGCAGTAACAGGCATTGCATAACTGGTTGCAAATCTAGAAGAAACATCTGCAGTGTCTGTCCCTGACATCAAGAGTTTGCGCAAGAACTCAATCGAATTGTCTTAGTTGGAACATATCCTTACACAATGGTTTTGTTTATAGAAATTGGGGAAAATGTTTTGCCTGATCCTGCACACAAAGAAAAGATAAACGAGCAATCAAACCCAGACAATACTTCCAAAATGGTTGATTATGCCACCTTCCAGCCAAGTAAATTGTGTAATCACATTTGTCAGAGAAACAAAGCATAAGAGACAAAAAAAAAGCAAAGACGGTTTTTAACTAGTTTGGCTTTTCATATCAAAATGAGGCCAGTTGTAGCTCTTAAATGGCCGCAAGGAATCCTCATTACAATACAAAACGACATATCTGGACCGGCACTGAAATTGAATAGATTAAGTCACGACTGCATCATACTGCATACAAACCGAGCAGGAAGTTGCATGTTTCCCTGTGGTAATTACATTTCCCCCCATTTTACAGACTGACATATCGAGATGAATAGAAAATACAGTATCGAATTTATTTCTATAATCAGACTGACAATTTCCAGATATCACCAGGTATTTCCCAAAAATATGGAAAACACAACCCTCACTTCTTTGTACATTGACCATAAAATGGATTTATTTTCTCAGAGGTCCAAACATATTCCCATATTGCCCCAGGATGCATAGAACATGTCCACCTTCCACAGCTACAAACAAGTTTACAATCTACATTATGTTCTCTTGTAATCATCAGTTTGTATTAATAATAAAACAATAACTATTGGTGATGCCACACGAAAACAAAACCCTGCAGTCTCGCTGGGATAATCATCATATATGGTAATTCAAACAAGGAGGACTGTGGGTGTGTGGGGGAGACGGGGGGCATTGTTGTGGTTAAGTGCAGGGGGTCTTGAAAGTATGAGGCTACACATATTTGTTGGTTTGTTCCAGATAAGCAATGGGAACCACAATACAGTCCTATCTAGAACTGAGAACCAAATGAGACTGTGGACTCTGCTACTTTACTGATCAGCATGTAGATGTCAAGGCTTGAAAAACAGGAGAATCTCTTCTTCTGCTGTCAGTGTGGATGAGGGATCAATGCTAGGGATATTTCGTTTTAGAAAACAAAAATGAAACATTAGAGGTCCAAACAGAAGTCTGTGTCTCCTCCTCCTCCTCAAGGAGGCAGGGGGGGACAGCAGGTTTCAAGGGGAGAAAGGTGGCCGCTCAGTGTTGAGCGGGTGTCTTCGCCTCCACCCTCATTGTAGCCGCTGCACAATGACGGCGTTGAGGAGGTTGGCTTGCTGAAGTGTCTGGCTCTCATCCGACAGCTCCTTGTTGGGGAAGGTGGTCATCAGGATGAACGCCCTGGCAGCCATGGTGGGCCGGGCCGCCACCACAAACTGCCGCAGGTCAGACACCCTGGTAGGTGCAGAGAAGGCACGTTAGGCTAACATTAGAACAAGTAGACCTAAAGCCTGAGGTCTGCTGCATTAGTTAGCAATCACTTCTGATAACTGCATGCTCTCTGAAGCAGCCAAATCTGTTTTTATGTCTATGGTACCTGTGGGTATGATTAAACATTTGAACCAGCCTGCCGCCATCTGCAAGTCGGATCTGAATGTTAGTGACGGGCTGGGAGGTGTCCAGGCTCACAGATGCACTGGCTTGAGCTTCGTTCGCCGCCTGGTCCTCTTGAGAGGTGGCAGGGGCTGAAACCAACTCTGGGGCGGCACTGGGAGAAGAAAATATGGAAACAAAGAATCAGCACCAAGCTATATTAAACTTGTTCTCAATAAATTTACATATCATTGATTCTTTCCATTTTAAATTGGCAATGAAAAACTGGAAAAGTGACACTATTTTTTAAGTAATGCAAAAAATATATATTTTTTAAAACGCCTGGCTTATTTATATATGGGGGAGGGGGGGGGACAAAAAAAACATGCCATTGGGCTGAATTTAATTTCAATATTTAATTGGTCGAGTTTATGTGACCAGAAAGGGGATTGAGTATGGCCGTCCCCGATCACAATTGTCCACTTGAATTTCTTGTCTTTCTAATCTGAACCAAAGGAAAAGCATGAGATTCAGTCAGAACCGTTTGTAAATGTTTTCCTTCTGCTGTCTATTTACATAATAGTGACTGAGTGTGAAGGGCCACTCCCCCAAACCAAGATATATACACACGATTTTTTGTGAATCACTGTACAATGACTGAAATAAGAAGAATGAAAATAACTGTGTGCCCTAAGTCTACTATTTGATGGCTCATGGTCCAGACTGATTGTGTTGGTTAACAACCAAACTTATCTTTACTAATGGCTGTTACCAAACTTCTGGCATTAAAACCAGACCAATTGAATATGAAAACCAAATTTAGCCCTGTGGCACTTTTTTTCCATTTGATTTATTGATCTACTTCTTTTCCTTTAGGCTTGTCCCTTTTGGAGTCGCCACAGCGCGTAATCCTTTTCCATGTAAGCCTATCTCCTGCATCCTCCTCTCGAACACCAACTGCCCTCATGTCTTCCCTCACTACATTTATCAGCCTTCTCTTTGGTCTTCCTCTAGCACTCTTGCCTGGCAGCTCCATCCTCATCATCATCCTTCTACCAATATACTCACTATTTCTGGACGTGTCCAAATCATCGAAGTCTGCTCTCTCTAACTTTGTCTCCAAAACATCGAACCTTGCCTGTCCCTCTGATGAGCTCATTTCTAATTTTATCCAACCTGGTCACTCCGAGAGCGAACCTCAACATCTTCATTTCCGCCACCTCCAGCTCTGCTTCCTGTTGTCTCTTCAGTGCCACTGTCTCGAATCCGTACATCATGGCTGGCCTCACCACTGTTTTATAAACTTTGCCCTTCATCCAAGCAGAGACTCTTCTGTCACATAACACACCTGACACCTTCCTCCACCCGTTCCAACCTGGTTGGACCAGTTTCTTCACTTCCGGACCACACTCACCATTGCTCTGGACGGTTTTCCTGTCATAGTTCCAACATTCAAAGTCCCCACATTCAGTTCTAGGCTCTGTGCTTTCCTCTTCTCTTTCTGCCGAAGAACCCGCTTTTCACCTCTTCTTCTTCGACTCACAATTTCCACCGCCGCCGGACGTTGTTAACCCGGGCCACGACCGATCCAATATGGAATTCTTTGGTTAAACACTCATATTTGTTTGGAAAAGTTTTAAGCCAGATGCCCTTCCTGACGCAACCCTCTGCATTTATCCGGGCTTGGGACCGGCCTACAGTTTGCACTGGCTTGTGGCCCCCATAGGGCTGCATTATTTGATATTATTGATCTGCGCCTAATAATTAAATATAAAAAATATAGCATTTTTTCATTTTGTGTGTTTGCATGGGGATATGTGTGTGTGTTAGGTTAAAAAAAAAACAAATGAGCCACTTTTTCATGTTCGATTGTCAATTGAAAATGAAAAAAAATGAACGGAATTTACTAGCCAAAACGTATGTCAGTTCAACAGTATTTTGTGTGAGTGGGTGCAGGTTACTTATGATTTATGCAAAAATTTTGTGTGTCAACCTGGGCCAAAAATGGCATTGCATAAGTCGAGGAGGAAACCGAAATGTAAAACCTCCCCACTATGTGGAGCAACCACACTCTCCCGTTAGCTATATTTTATAAAAGTGTAAATAGTTGCACACAAACGAACAAACAACCTGAGATGCTTCGCAAGGCCTCACTGCAGTCACTTTCACTTGCTGCTTGTTTGTGGGTCTTAAGATCAGAACGCACCCATTCAACAATATTCCAATTATTTATTTTAAAAACATTTTGATTTACTTTTTGCAGTAACTCACAGGACTAGAATTGAAGCAGATGATGGCTGAATGCTTTTGTTGTTGAATGAATACAATAATAAAAGAAGTGTAGCACTTGCAAAATCTACTATGAAGAGACGCTTCCATAATTGTGAATACAGACTCTTACTAACAAGGTGCAAACTACTGCTAACATTCAAGACAAAAGCAAAGGATTCAACGGTAACTTTTCGCTGCCCGTCCCCCCAAGTAACAAGTTGTTCTCTCGCACGGCGTTATATCATATCATATATCTATTTCTCCTGCGTCCGTGTGACAGCATTGGATGACAGATTTCTTATACCGCCACTTCACAGAGCACATCTCCGTAGTTTAAAAAATATTTAAAATATGTTGAAAAAAAATGTTGCGTAAGAGAACACCTTTTGAAGAAAACAAAGTCAACCTGAAGTCCGGCACACCAAAAACTAAAGTGTGGAACACAATCGGCCCGTAGTTCTGTAGGGGAATTAGGTCAACCCACCACAGTACTTTAATTCCGGTATGTTATGGAATGTCTTACAGTGGGGCAAGAAAGTATTTAGTCAGCCACCAATTGTGCAAGTTCTGCCACTTACAAAGATGAGAGAGGCCTGTAATTTTCATCATCGGTATACCTCACCTATGAGAGACAAAATGAGAAGAAAAAAAATAAATCCAGCAAATCACATTGATTTTTAAATAATTAATTTGCAAATTATGGTGGAAAGTAAGTATTTAATCAGCCTTCAAACAAGCAAGATTTCTGGGTCTCACAGACCTGTAACTTTGTCTTTAAGAGGCTCCTCTGTCCTCCACTCATTACCTGTATTAATGGCACCTGTTTGAAGCCATCAGAAGACACCTGTCCACAACCTCAAACAGTCACACTCCAAACTCCACTATGGCCAAGACCAAAGAGCTGTCAAAGGACACCAGAAACAAAATTGTAAACCTGCGCTAGGCTGGGAAGACGGAATCTGCAATTGGTAAGCAGCTTGGTATGAAGAAATCAACTGTTGGACCAATTATTAGAAAATGGAAGACATATAAGACCACTGATAATCTCCCTCGATCTGGAGCTCCATGCAATATCTGGCGTCAAAATGATCACAAAAACGGTGAGCAAAAATCCCGGAACCACACGGGGGGACCTGGTGAATGACTTGCAGAGAGCTGGGATCAAAGTATCAAAGGCTACCATCAGTAACACACTGCGCCGCCAGGGACTCAAATCCTGCAGTGCCAGACATGTCCCCCTGCTTAAGCCAGTACATGTCCAGGCCCGTCTCAAGTTTGCTATAGAGCATTTGGATGAGGATTGGGAGAATGTTGTATGGTCAGATGAAACCAAAGTAAAACATTTTGGTAAAAACTCAACTTGTCTTGTTTGGAGGAAAAAGAATGCTGAGTTGCATCCAAGGAACACCATACCTACTGTGAAGCATGGGGATGCAAACATCATGCTTTGGGGCTGTTTTTCTGCAAAGGCACCAGGACGACTGATCCGTGTAAAGGAAAGAATGAATGGGGCCATGTATTGTGAGATTTTGAGTGAAAACCTCCTTCAATCAGCAAGGCCATTGAAGATGAAATGTGGCTGGGTCTTGCAGCATAACAATGATCCCAAACACACCACTCGGGCAATGAAGGAGTGGCTTCGTAAGAAGCATTTCAAGGTCCTGGAGTGGCCTAGCCAGTCTCCAGATCTCAACCCCATAGAAAATCTTTGGAGGGAGTTGAAAGTCTGTGTTGCCCAGCGACAGCCCCAAAACATCACTGCTCCAGAGGAGATCTGCATGGAGGAATGGGCCAAAATACTAGCAACAGCGTGTGAAAATCTAGTGAAGATTTACAGAAAGCATTGGTATAATGAAAAAAATGGTATATAACAATGTATTGAGATTAACTTTTGTTATTGACCAAATGCTTCTTTTCCACCATAATTGGAGAATAAATTATTTAAAAAACAGGCAGCGATATTCTGGATGTTTTTTCTCATTTTGTCTCTCATAGGTGAGGTATACCTATGATGGAAAATACAGGGCTCTCTCATCTTTTTAAGAGGGAGAACTTGCACAATTGGTGGCTGACTAAATACTTTTCCGCCCCACTGTATGTTACAAATCGCTGACGAAGGGCTATGTCAAAATTTAATCAATTTTATATTTTTCTACAATCAAAACTGTTGTTCAGTCCCCAAATGGATGTTTTTTTCAATTATTGACCAAGATAAAGTGTTGAAAATGGCTCTCTCTCTTTGACGATGGAATCTTAATGGCTCAACAAACTGAAAAGTGATGGTTTTGTGAGGATTCCGGCCGACATACATGTATAATATCGTAAATTCTCGCTGCTCACCCAAGAATCATGACATCCTCGTTGGTGCCGCCATATCATAGCCATCATCCGGATGGACTTCCAGTTGACCAATTTATGTGTGTTATGTCAGCACAAGGCCACTCGCGTTCTACTTTTTGGTAAATTACCGCTTACTTTCCACCGCAACGCGGTCTCAAGCTAGCAACCTAAAGGGGCCATATTTTGGCTATTTAGACCTCCATAGAGTGACTCTCGAACATGGCTTTACTATAAAAATGTCAATTTCATTTAAAAAAAATACTTTGGTTTTGTCATATGAGTGTCCAGAAAAGGCCGCTCTGACAGCTTTGTCCATATTGGGTGGCTGTGGCTCAGTAGGTAGAACGGGTCGTCCAGTGACCGAAGGGTAGCTGGTTCGAATCCCGGCTCCAACCGTCCGCATGTCAAAGTGTCCTTGGGGAAGACACTGAACCCTAATTTGCTCTCAGTAGGCCTGGCAGCGCCTTGAATGGCGGCAGTCACCCAGTGATGTGTGAATGGGTGAATGTGAGGCTTTGTAAAGCGCTTTGGGCAGTGTGATAGTGTAGATAAAGCGCTATATAAGTGCAGTCCATTTACCATTAAGCATTTACCATATTTGGCTTTCCTTTGATTGGTTGCCTCCGTGTACAAGACCCACTTGTGAGAACACACGTGTTTGTTATGTTGACAGCGCTAGCTCGGGAGCGGAGAGGTAGGCGGAGATCTTCGCTAGTGATGTAAATAAGATCAAGAAATTCGAATGACCTGACAGAAAAACGTCTGGAACTCAATAATGCATGGACGATTTAAATTCATATTTCACGTTTACTGAGGCACCGTATAGTCAATATTACATCCCAAGTACTAGAAAAAGTTGCTAAAATATGGCACCTTTAAGACATCTCACTTAGAACTTACTCCTCCTTAGATCGCTACAGAAGCTAGATAGCTTCTGCCGCTAGCTTCCGTGGCTAACTCCTGTAGTCGCTAGCTACCTGCTAGCATCTCTGAACTTGCAGCACAACAACGGCCGGCAAACACACAACGCCAGGTGCACTGTACACCAATTATTAACCAACAACTTTATTCATCCAATTCTGTGGACTCTGAGGAAGCAATTGTGCGGGAAACAAGCACAGCAAAGACAAGGCCGCTCTTCAGCCATCGCAACATGCTGACTGGCTCCTTTGGCACCCATTCGCGACGTACCCGTTAAGACTGTACTATTTTCAACAGTACTATTAAATCGTTATACTTACCGTACCATTCAGCATTAATTTCAGTCAATCATCATCTTTGTCCTTTGCTAATATGAGAACTTGAGTAGAAATGCGTGGTGAGGAGGTGACACAAATGTCAGCGCATGTACACAGAGCAGAAAACGTCTCTGACAACCCTAATAAAATGCATATAATACTTCATGTTTTGAGCATGGACACCTGAAAATAAATGGTCCATATTATACATGGGTAGAAGGGAATTTCTGATTTTGGGGGTGTGCATTATACTTCAGAGCATATTATACATGAGAAAATACATAATGTCTAATGTCCAAATACTTTTGAGTCCCAAAAAAATGTAAATGCCATATTTTTATGAAACTCAGTCTCTAAAAACAGAAGTTCATTACTGATAAAAGCACACAAAAACATTTAATGTTTTGGGGGAAAAAAGGTCAACGTGGCCCACGGCAACTATGTTTTGGTCTCAGAGTGGCCTTGGAAGGACAACATCTAGTGGGTTTCAGCTTTAGAGCCTGGAGTAATTATTTTCTTCTTCTCAGATCACATGGGATCAACATTCAGAAATATTGCAAGCTCTTTATCAGCAGAGTGAAAGGAAAAGTAAATTCTTTTAATACAAGGACACTAGGTAAATCACCTTTCTAAATGCAGATCACTGCAGTATGGCTCGAGCTACTTTTGTCATTTAAATAAGTTTCTGCTCCACTGACAAATCACAACTTTAAAAAAAAGAGAACTGCTCATCCATCTCACCTTCCTAGTTTTTGACCCTCTCCTCCAAAGGCTCTGAAGGCCATTCTGGGTTTGGTGAAGTCCTCATCTCTGTGGTCCTCCATGTCCAGATTGACCTGGCCCCCCCGAGAACGCTGCCTTAGCTCTAAAGGAATCTCCCTGTAGTATGACAATGACGGTCAAAGAGGAGCAGCGTGCTTTGCTTGAAACAATGTGTCACAACCAAAACATGTCACTTTCATTAAAGTCAAGTCATTAAAGTGCATATTTACCCTCTACGGATTGCCTCGAGGAAGTGAGCGTTGCTAGGATCACTGTAGTTTCGGAGTTCACCATCATCTAGACTGAAACCACTCTTCCACAGTTTTAGCACCACGTGTACCTAACGTAAAAAACACAAATACATTAACGAATAGAGCTGCACAGGAGGATGATTCTGCGGATGATCAGAAGAAATGGACAGCATCAGAGTTAAATATGAGTGTCAGACCAAAGGGTCTGAATACTTATGGCTGTGTGATATTTCAGTTTTTCTTTTTTAATAAATCAAAAATTTCAACAATTACGTTTTCTTCTTTCAATATGGGTTGCTGTGTGTACATTAATGAGGAAAAAATTAACTTAAATGATTTTAATAAATGGCTGCAATAAAACAAAGTTTATTTATTATTATTTATTTATAATTGGGTTTACGCTTCTCTTTCAATTCTATCCCTTAGTCCTCGGTTTTTCACGGTCACGAGAACGAATTCTCCGTAAGGCTAGGGATAAGATAAAGGACTACATACCCCTTCAAACAAAGTGTGGTCTGGAACACATTAGGAGGCGAGGGGTATGAGACTGTCCTCGCTGACTGACAAAGAGCTTGCTTACAAGACGACGGCGGAATGGACAGAGAAATGCAAGTAATCAAGCTAAGTATTAGGGGTCTAACGGTTCACAGAAGTCGCGGTTTATTACGTGCCTCAGTTTCAAGGTCATGGTTCGGTAAGAGTTTGGTACAACAGGGGAAAAAAAGAAAAAAAAAAGAGCCCCAAATGCATAGTTCTAGGTTTCTTTTCATTTATTTTCAGCAGAAAAAAACGCCTGGAACTCAGGAATGCGTGGGCCATTTAAATTCATATTTCACGTTTACTGGGGCACCATAGAGACAATATTACATCCCAAATACTTGAAAATGTTGATTTGGCAAAATACGGGACCTTTAAATAAACTGTGGGTGTTTAGTGGTAATTACAGTGTAGTGGGTAATGAGCATAAAAAAAATAAAATAAAATTACATTTTTTTTTTTTTTTTAATTACTGTGGTGCCTACTCACATCCTGTTGGGCATTGGGGTCACGTCTCCCAGCAGAAACGTATGTTGACTCCTCCTCAGGAGCTGCTCCAAGCCTGTATCCACCTCCGTCGAAGGCCTAGACATGAGGAGACAATGCAACAAAAAAAACATCAAAACATAAAAACTGAAAAACATTTGAAGTACTGCACAACACTTGTTTTCTTCATTTACTTTCGCTCTGCTGGATTCTCCTGCCCCCTTCCCACTGCGCTCCAAAGGCACAGCCCCGTGTTCTCTGGCCCCTTTGAACAGATCTTCCACCACATCATTTGGACTCTTTTTTTTAGGAGGCCCAACGATTTGCTGGCCACTGCGCTCTGATCCCCCTGCAAAGAACCTGAAGAGAGGCACAATACGGGGGATAGATAAGCCAACCAAAGGCTAACAGTCTTAATTAGTCCACAAAGAACAAATTACTCAACAAATAATAATGTTCTTAGCTATTTTGTTCAGTTTTTTTGGTTAAAAAAAATAGTTAATTAGAAAATAATGGCTCACATTAATAATTATATTTTAGTAAAAAGTAAAAGTATCCTGCGTGCTAAAGAGCTTCTCCATAATAGTGTAATGACCATTACAGAACTAAATCTTACATTGGGTGGTGGTCAGGGGTGAGTCTAGGTCGAGTACTTTGGGGGGGCTGAACCCATGACCTAATTTCGGAAAGTACCCTTCTGAAATTTGATCGAACCCTTTAGCCTTGAAAAAGACCATTTGGTGGACGATGCAAAATAGGGCTAGCCACGCCACTAATAGATAAGAATAATAATTACTTATTATTATTATGTCTATTTATCTCTTTATCCAATACATTATAAGTCTGGTTTATTGTCAAAAAAGCACAGACTTTTTGTAACAGTATGAATACAATATGAGTATGCTCAGAGGAAAGGAATATTAAAAACATTTTGGCTAGTCTCTAGCTCTATTAAAGAAGAAATCATTTTTTTTTAAGGTCGCCTTTTGATTTGAGTAAGACAACACTGTTGGAAATGTAGTATATACAGTATAACAACTACACATTAAAGAACGAAGACAAACTCATTACCATATAAAAAATTTTTTTTAACAGTCCCTCACCTGCACCTGGCTGACTTCTTTAAAAAGCGCATGTCAATCTATTGTAAAGCAGACTTTTGGAAATAGTGTTACATAAGGTGTCCTTTCGTAAACTAGCATTTAACTAGATTTACCACATCTAGTTATGCAGTGAAAGCGACCTGATGCTGCCAGCATTTTTTTAAAACTGAAAATAAACACCCACACTACAAAAATTCAATCTTAGAAAAATAACACTCATCACCTTGTTTTTAGACAATTTTCCCTTGTTTCAAGCTAATTTATACTTGCAATAAGCAGACAAAAGTGGGAGTAAGTATCTTTTTATATATATACTCCACTGTCAATTTTTTATTTTTTTATTAGTTTTGACTATTTTTGTGGTAATATTTCAGTGAGACATTTCATAACGTATCAGATACACTGGTCAAAAACTCTTTGCTTTTCCATTAGCTAGTGATAGCTCCAAGTGCCTAATTAGCTTATTAGCTAGTAGCTCCCCATTTCACACTATTACAAGCATTACAGTGCCAACACATAACATACACTAATTCAAGAGGAGGAACTGAACCATCGCCGTGTGGTCACTGTAATTTCATAGAATGTGTCAGGGTTGTAAATCAAGCATTACCTGGTTATTAGCGTGAACAGAGTTGGAAATGTGTGTAGCGGTTCTGATCATAGATATAAAGACTATATGAGAGGGAGTGTAGCAGCCCAGCTAACCGAGATGCCTATGTGGTGGCCATGCTGGGAAGGTCAATGTTCACTTCATAATTAAAGTCATGAAGTCATAATTTGCTCATTTCTCAACCAGTTTTCACAAGGTTTACTTTTTTTGGCAATGCCAAAATGTGTGTTATCACCACAGAACACCCCCACCCCTTTTGTATTAACTCATAGGATGGAATAAGGCAAATTTAAATTTTGCGTGGGCTGGCCTGGTCACTGGTGGTGGTCTCACAAATTTATTCAGCACTGTACATTGAACCCCTACAATTCCTGGAAAATAGGGAGCAAGCTCTGCCGCTAATAGGGGAAACCCACAAATAACTGACACCTCCTCTAAGGGATTTGTATTGCGTACAGATGCCACAAAATGGCGGCAATGCAAAATAAAAAAAAATAAAAAAAGGCTTAAACACGGAGAGGATCATAAAACATCAACACTATGGCTCTGGCAAATTGTATTAAGCTATTAACTCACCTTTCGGCATTCACACACAATAAATGTTCGGGAATATGAGCAAGTTGTAACGGAAAAGAAGACTACACAGGCAATTAGTAGCTGCATTGGGAATGAAGCAGAAGCACTTTCAGTTTCACTTTTGACGGTGCACGAGATGCAATCAACTCAAACACAGATGAAAAAAAAAAACTATCAATGAATTAAACCTAACAATAACACCAAGATACCACAAGATAGTACCAAAGTAATAATTTTATTATTTTTGGTCTGTGAGGAAAAAAACAGTTTTTCAGCAAGTAATGGAGAATAGAACGTGCAAAGTTGCAAATGCTGAACCGTAAATGTGCGGAGGGTTGTTGTGAAGATATTGTCACTGATACTATAGCCATTTGCCTGACTTCCACGCAGCGTGGGTTCAGATCCCAGTGTGTAAATCAGAGTCTGAAAGGTTGTCATGTAATGGCACAATCCACTTCTTTAGTTTACGTTTTATTTTCTTGTTGTCATACACAATTAAAAGGTGCCCAGCCCACATGGACTTATAATAGACAAAAATGAACAGTAGGCAGACATCCAAAAACATTAAAAAAAGACTGTCCTCTTGCATTGCAGACAAGCACTTAAAAATTGAGCCAAATGAAATGGCTTATACTTGAATACTTGTCTTTCTTGATCTGACATTGCAAACAAATATACAGTCACATCAGACAATTCACAAATAGTGATAAAAAGGACAATAAAACAAAAAAATGCCGTTCATTTTCAATATTAATTAGGTGACACAAATAACATGTCCGCTCCCCCTCTGGGACGGAGTGGAAGCGCCCCATCTCCAGAGCCAGAGGCAGAGCTCAATTGAGCACACACTGATCTCTGGTCAGGTTCAGTGTGACATATGGCTCAGGACCAAATTTATCTTGTACCATCATTAGTACCTTTACCCAGCATTGAATCAGTCTCATGATAGCTAGAGCTTTCATGATGATAGGTGGAGCTGATCACCTGTAGTCTTGATGTCTGAGCATGTTTAGAGGCATCACCTTTTCTTTTTTTTGCAAAGTTTACCTTCCTGTTTTAGGACTCGCAGCAAACAATGTTTATCACCCTACCTTGTTGTTATTGATTTACTGACTGACCTTTGACCTTCTTCTTCATCACTCTCTTCTTCCGCCTCGTGCATCAAGTCTCTGAATGACGTCACTCGGTGTTGAGAGCTGGTTATGAAGAAAAAAAAACGGATTGTTACGTCGAGCTACCACTAAACATGAGGTAGACTTGCACAATCCAAGGCTGGATTTAAACTGGAGGTTCAAGTGCCAAACTCCGATTCAATGCCTGTAACCGACTTTCTTGGACAATCCATTTCCATGTACAATTCAAGTCACGCATATATCCGATATGGTTGTGTTTAAACTTACGGAATATACAAAACATCCCACATTGCATAGACGCCCATACATCATGTAAATAACGCTACCTACGACTATCAACAAAAGTAAACAATAGTAGATCAAAAAAGGTCCGAACCTATGACTGGTAGTGTAAATAATACAAATATTTAACGTTAAATATCTTTCAGTTGGCCTGGGCCGACTTGTCCCCCATTTATTTCAATGAGGAAAACTTCTGCCTTACTCCACTGCCGAAGTCTGCAATTATTTTGCTAATCTAATGATCGATGCACTGCTAATGTAACGTATTTAGACAATATTTGTCTATTTTGTAGTTTAGATTTAAACCAGATGTTTTTTAACATGCTTATTTGTGTTGTTTGGGCAGTCGTACATTTACATGGGTCAACAATTTGTGCATTACGATGACATCAAGCTCGCATTGACTGGATATATCCGATCAGAAACGTTTACGCTGCACTCACATTGGCACATATCTAACACAGGTTGGATTTGTATCCACATAAGAGGCCCGATTCCGATCTAAACACTACCATGATGATGACATAACTGAATTGTACCACTTGAGAACAGAAAATTGGAATTGTGTCACTTTACCCATGCAGTTTACATCCAGCAAAACAAAAACAAACAGATCTGGAATTATTATTGATGTAACAATATTTGATACAGCTCTCACCTCATGCAGGTGTCTCTGACATCGTGGCCCAATCAAAAATGAGGAAAAAAATTAATATTGCAAGAAATTAGTGTGTAAATACAACCTTGGGCCCGTGGATCTGGACACTGAGGATCCTCCTTCAAGGTGAGGAAGTGACACGATGTCATCATCAGCTCCATCTTCAAAGAAACTACCAAGCGCAAGCTGTGACAAAGCAAGACAGACAGTCATTCAGTTGTACAAATATACTTGGCTCTAGGATTGTCGCGATCCAATTGAGTCAATGACAAAGTTTCTTAAAAGTTTTTTGTTCTTTTAGTATTTTCACGGCGGACGACTGTGAGGATCCGGGTTCAATCCCCGGTCCCGCCTGTGTGGAGTTTGCATGTTCTCCCCGTACACCAGTTCAGGGTGTACCCCGCCTTTTGCCCGATGATAGCTGGGATAGGCTCCAGCACGCCCGCGACCCTAGTGAGGAGAAGCGGCTCAGAAAATGGATGGATGGATGGATAGTATTTTCACCATAGCTATAATGCATATTTTTAAATCTCACTTATTGAATAACTTCTCTGTTTTAACTCATTTTAACAGTATTTTTAACTTCATGACAAAAAAAGTCAGGTGATGCAACCAAATATAAAAATATATACACATTCCTGATCTTTATTTCAAGATTAATTCTTTAGCAACTACAGTGTCTACACTAAGGGCTGACCCAATTAGTCGACTAATCGACGTGTCAACTTTTTCACTGCAGAATGATGGTTTCAGCTTGTGATCAACCAGTTGCCACCCATGTGTTTTGGACACGCTGAAAAGGCTACAGCTAACACTGTAAATGCTCACCACCAAACACCCTCCTGTAACAGTAAAAAAAAAAAAAAAAAAAAAAGGAGGACCCATTGACGTTGAATGTGCAGAGGAGCTAATAAAGCCAGTAAAGCAGCAAAATCGGTACTTCGTGCCTTTATTGTTGCCGCCACCCAGCTCAGCTGTACAACGAGAGAATGGAGTTAACCCCTGTGTCTCCCGACCACGGTCAGGTGACCGTAGCAGGAAAAGTTAACACTTCGTATAAAGAAACTAAAATACATTAAAATAAAAAATAAGATGCTGTACTTACCATTACTGGTGAGAGTGTGAAAAAAGGAGGGCGAAAAAGGCAAAGATACTCCCGCCGCACAAACACAGACGCGCACTATGCACTAGCTAAGCAGAAAGACTATGGTGCAGGGACAAAATGGCGGACCAGGTACGGGCGTCGTAAAGTCTAAACGTCTTAGTTCAAGTGCGTCGTAACTCGAGGACTTCCTGTATAGTGTGCCGTTTGCTTACACAATAACGTGGAAGCAAGCCATGGTTGATTAATAACCTCTTTATTGTCAAGATGAAGGCTTAATGTGTCAAAAAAAGTTTGTCCTCCCGTATTTCCTCACTGCCAGGGTGCGTGCGTGTGTATCCTCACTGCTCCACTAGGACCAACCCCTGATACATTCAGGTTAGGGCAGAATGAGTAATCGGATTCAAACCGACATCGCACTGTAGTGGAATACAATAATTAAAAAAATAAAAGAGGGCCGTAACCACGCCAAAACAACAAGCTTTTTTTGTCACAATCCTCTCTTCCATCTCGCTCTCTCTGTCACACACGCACACAAAACTTACACTTTCCCCTTAATCGTCGTCCGCTCATCCAATCACTTCCCCCAAACCACTCATCAACTCAGAAAGGAGTTTCACGCCTTCACGCACCTGGGAAAAAAAAAACACTGGCTCCATGGCTCCAGCAGTAGAACAGAAACAAAACGAAACTTTGGGCTACAATATCTCTGAAAATGGCCTCTGCAGATCAGAGAGGATAACCTCTTGGTAAATGGACTGCACTTATATAGCGCTTCATCTACACCATCACAGTGCCCAAAGCACATTACAAAGCCTCACATTCACCCACTCACACAGTTCAGTGTCTTGCCCAAGGACACGTCAACATGCAGACAGTTGGGATTCGGACTACCTGCTCTACCTACTGAGCCACAGCCGCCCTAAGTTTGGTGTCAAGGAGTAGTGGTACTTTGGTGGCCTGGGCCTCTTTTGGATCTAGGAAAGATGATGCGTCACAGAGTAAGGACTTGTTGCCCTACTAGTTGCTACCGTAGATATAACAAGGGGTAGCATGACAAACTTATTTCAGCATCTATGAAAGTATCACAGGGCCATATATGAAAACTTGATGGCTAAAAAATAAGACCAGTGTGTCAAGTGGGTCAAACCCCACCCGAAAAGGATTAGTTACTGACATGTTTGAGAGTATATATCCATATTACTTTAGTATGTGCGATATTACTGACTGCATTGGAGATCAGTAGGCATTGATGTTTATTTTGTTTACTTAGACTGTCTAGATAAATTCAGTGTTTAAGAACTGCAGTCCACATGTTAATATATGTTACATGAACCATGAAAAGGTGGACATGCTGAAGTGGTAAAGCCACAGGTTTGTTTGCATTATTGTTGTAATCTGACACACCACCCTTGTTTGGCAGAATGTTTTACAAAACTCCATGTGAAAATGTTTAGTAAATTTACAACTGCAATTGAAGTAAATATATAAAAACTTATATTAATTTATGGTTCATTTGCCTTTATTTTAGTGTAACCCTAACCAATAAGACCAAAAAATATGTATAATAAATCTGATTGTTTATTGTAATACAGATTAATTTATATTTTGTGTTTGTTAAAAAATACGTGCGACGAGAACCTTGAAAAAATAATTGCATATTAAATCGCAATATTTAGTGGGGGGGAGGGGGGGGTATATGATTAGATTAGATTATTTTCCAAAATTGTTCAGCCCTAATTCAGGGACTGTCAAAGAAAGTGGGATTTTATGAAGCTCTTGCAACAACAATCCCTGTAACACAACTGAAGTTTCGATAAAATATATTGTTGAAAACCATTGCCTCCTCTTTTATTTCGTTTGAAACTTCGTACTATTCTTATATACTGTAGCAAGTAGTGTCTTCAGCACAGCAGCCAGATAGTGTGTGAGTGAGGGAGAAGATTTGGAGTGGGCATAGCGATTATTATTATTATTTTTTCTTACATTGGTGCATTCAGCGAGTTGAGAAAAATAACGACGTCAGTCAACAACGACTCGACTATTACTACCTTAAACGTTCACTTAAAAAAATCTAATGTTGTTCAACCCCAAGTCTACACTAGGTAACACTATTACTTTATCATTGTTGTTTATCATTGTGAGGTTTTTTTATCCAATAATTGTAAGATTTTTACATTCTGTAGGTCAAGTTTTAAGTAACATCAACATCCAATTTTACATTTAAAGACAGGAAAATAATTACACAAAAAGACAAATGACATATTTAAAATACCAAGTACACACGACATTTAGAAACCATTTGAAATTTAAAATTGGTTGCACCACCTGACAATATTGGTTATGACATGAAATATGCAGGGGGGAAAATGCATTTTCATTTTAAATAGTAACATGACTGTGTTTTACTCATCAGTCTATATATGGGGCCGTAAAAGGTTCTGACAGGGCCACCACAACTTGGCTCATGGTGGCCCAGTAAGGTCACCACTCAAAAAGGCTTACATAATATACTCCATTAACTGCCCTGCAGTAATGTTCTTGACAAAATTTTACAAATATGGAAATTCAAACAAATGGGTTTGGAAGTGAATTTCTATAGGTTGGTTAAGTCTACAGTCACAGCCATAAATGCAATTTTACGAATAATTGGCATACTAATTTCTTTTGATGTTTCAGCATTCCGTTTTTCCTCATTTTGGGTTTGTCAAGAATTTTTCATTTTGGTGCATCACTAGTATATGTGTATAAGTATTTACGCTGTATAGTTATTTATTGTGTATGTATTAAATATTCTTGCAGATTTACTCTTTTAACGTGATACTTATACTAAAAAATGTAAGATAACTTTTTTCCTTTTTAAAGCATTGCAAAGGTATCGGATTGGGACTCAAAATCAGTCCATAAAAATATCGGGACATCCCTTCTCAAAATACTTTTAGTAATATTTTGGGAGTATATTTATTTTGTGTGTGTCAGAGTGACTTGCTGTTCCTGCCACCTCTCCCTGTCCTTTCCAATTCAGGTCTCTGCTTCAAGTTTCTGAGGAAACAGCACTGCTTCCTTATTGGCCCATGAGGCAGTTATGATTGAGCCCCTTTCAACTCAGCCTAGCAACAAGTTGCCACACAAACTGGATTAGACCAGGAAACGGAACAGTTGTCTACTTGTCGACCTAATATTGTCGGGTAAAAATCTAACCAACCAGGCAGTAAGAGTCTCTTCGAGAGGAATACAATACAGCACACTTATATGAAACTCGGTCACTGCCTGTTGGATGAGTTCACGTGTGCACGATTGTCTCAGTTGTATGACGTCACCTGTACTTTAAATGCTCTCACTAAATGGTCAAAGTAACAACAACGATTTTGTCCCCATCACTCCAGGCTAACTCCAGCTAGGTAGACAGGTTCGTGGTAAACCGGTGCCACCATTTCACGTGTAGTTGCAAAAAAAAAAAATAATAATAAAATAAAGTGACATTTTGAGAATATGTGTCCGTTGCAGCTACATTCACTATCTGCACTTTCAACATCCGTGGCGCAGATGACAGAGAAATACTGGCGGCTATTGTCAGCGAGTGACTTGCATAAATTACCGGCAACACATGCTAACATTAGCCGGCCAGCTAACTCGCTGGTCGCAGGCATTTCCTCTGATCTGTTTAGATCTCGCAGAACATCGCTAACGGGAGCCCAATAGCGTAAAACCCGTACCTGCAAATTCCAACCGGCGGACTCCAAGAAGAAGCGGGCCCTCTCCTCGTCGACATCAGTAACAGCTACGAACTCCCGCACAGACTCCTCTTGGCTCGCCATTTTGGTTTGCACACTCGGCTCCAATTAACTTCCGCTTCCTGCCCGGAAACAAGGAACAAACGTCGTTTCCTTTTTCGTTCCTATCCACGAGTTTCAATGTAAACAAACTTTAATAATTGACTGCCACGCAGTACAATGTTAACATTTTTTATTAACAGGACTCATAGCACTGTTTATAACAATCTCACTTTTTGTGTTTTCTGTGCTGCAAGCATACGTTTTGACCACGAGATGGTAATGTGTCCTCACATGAAAGGAGACCAACGTCCCTCTTCTGAAAGTATCGTCATAGAGAATTACTTTTTTTAACAAAGGGTTGTGATTAATAGAGTCACTACCCTGGATTAGTATGTTAATTTTATTGTGAGTCTTGCCCTGCTCAATGCCTTAATTCGTCTTGTGTCTTCCAGTCATCCACAATCCGCTTTATGTGGAACATCACGTGCCCATAAGGAAATAGCTGACTTCCTGTTTATGCTACGCTAACGAGCATTATCAAGTATGACTACGGTTTGATTAAAAAAAATTTAAAGCCAAATTTGCTAAATTAAAAAAAAAAACATTATGGCTGGTGTCTTCAGACATAAGTTAAATACATGAACATTATTTATACAATTGTAATGTATGTACACACTAACAAAACCTAAACATCTATAGGTTACACTGCAGGTCAATTCCAATTTGTTTTATTTAGTTTTTATTTTTGCCCAATGTGACGTGTCAAATTCTTTTATGTCAATGTGAACAATAAAATTCTGATTTTTTTCATTTCCAGGCCTCTTTGATATGTGGATATTAAGCGGATATGTATCCGACACGAGTGTAGTATGAACGCTCATGGGGCACTCATGACCTGTACGTCATCAAAAGGCCACACGTCACGATTGTTGAACAAAACAGACGTGCGACTAAAGCAAATGGCAGACAAAGCAGCAGAAAACAGTCAATGGCGAAAAGATGATGCTTTAGAACTGATAAATATCAGAAAATGTTGGCTCAGGTTGCATAAAATTACCACAAATGTGTCATGACGAGACCTATGCGAGGGACGTATTTACTTCCGTCAACACGGCGTCCTGTTTTGTGTGCATGCATGTGACGTCTTCAGCAAAAAGCCGCATTTGTTTTTGCATTGTGAACGACTACATAACAAGATCGGATTTAACAAAAAATAAATAAATAAATAATATCAATTGGGTATCGTTCCCTGCAGTGTGGCCCTAGCCTAATATTGTCATCTTTGGTGGGTCTTGTGTTTAAAAAATAATGTAGATGTGTTAGAGGTTGAAAAAGAGAACAAAGAAAAGTCACGGCCCGGGTTGAGCCTGCCGGCCATTGAAACCTCTGTTACCGGGTTCTTTTATTCTGGTCAAGGGGATTCTTCAATGATTAGGCCGGGTAATAAGTTTAACAATTTATTGGAAAATACAGAGTCAAACAATAAGGTTGGTGAAAGTTCAGCACTGGGCACTCCCGCACGTGGCTCAGAACAGCGTCCGTACGAAAGAGCGTGGACGCTTTCGTCCGCTTGTTTTGTGGCCAAAACTGCTTCCTGTCATGACGTCATGCAGTCGCGGACCAGTCCTAGCTTCGCCTCGGTTTCTGGGTGCGTTCAGAAACTCAGTCTGACGCTCTCACCGCCCCCTGAGTTTGCAGAGCCAGAGCGTGCTTCATTTTTTATAACTTTACTAATGAATGTGTTGGCTTTTGGCTGGGATACGTCGTACATCCGCCATGGTGAATGTGTCAGTTCTGTACAGTTCAGTTCACACATGCTCTGAGTTACCTAAGGTTCCGGGGTGCAGAGAGCGTGCCTGGAGTCAACTTCCCAGTGCACCCTGTGTTGACATTTTGTGCGTTTGTTGTGGCGGTGCGACTAAGTGTAATGCAACTATGTTTATAAGGAGATCTGGGTGTGTAGCTGTAATGTATGATGTATCAAAGGTGTATGCAGTGTTGTGTAAGCATGCAATAATTTCTGCAAACTCGGTATTCAAACACCGATCTTTACGTTTTCCCACTGAGCCGCACTTGGTGGACAAGCTAGCAGGCTGGACAAACTCTGTGCTTGGTGAGCTTATGTCGCTGCTTCGGCCTGGCAGTGAGCCGCAGCGGCGGACTCGGTGGTGAAGTCCGCCACCGGGACGGCCGCCACCAACCCGGGATTCAGCGGCGAGATCCGTTCCCGCCACCCGGCAAGGTCCACCGCTGGCCAACTCAATCCCGCTAAGAAGCAGAGGTCCGAGCCCAAGTTGGCGTGTGCATCTTCCTCGGCTGGGCCAGAGGAGACGGAAAAAAAAACTTCCGTTCACAAATAAATATTTGCAATGTACAGTCTGTTTTTTTTTTTTTTTTTTCATGCAAACACATTTACAGATACCAAATAGTTCACACTGCTGTATTTAAAAACTGACTAGGAGCTGTCCATGAGTCATGTAGTTTTTATTTTAGCACGATGGAAACACAAACCACATGGGCCACAGGAACCTTTTGTTGCGAGGAACTTCTGCTAACAGGAACTTAAAGTTCCTGGGCTGGTTGGTGGAAAACACACTGACAGTTTTTACAAATGTGACAAAAAAGTGTTGTTGTTTTTTTTATTTTATTTCAAACTCTAGCTTCAAATTAATGCAGCATATGGATGTTATTAGAGCTCATCCCTTCCATTAATCCTATGCCATCACATCTCATCTCCCTTATAGATTAGAGCTTCTCGAACAGCAATCCTCACACAGCAATCCCCACTAATTCCACATTTTATCACACTTTTTAATCCCCGATCACTTTTTAAGTGTGAAATTCACCTCTTTGACACATCAAAGAGGATTAATGCCTGCTTGAAGTTGTTTTTAAAACTGCACAATCCAATGACAGAACACGAATAAAGACCTGAATAGACCTGAATGGGCCTTCAGTGTGATCACTGTGGCTCATAGTTGCAATAGTAATAACAATAATAATAATAATAGATCTATGCCTGCATTATCATATAAATTATATAACAAATGTGCATGTGTGGCGGCACAGTGAACAACTGGTTAGCACATCTGCCTCACAGTTCTGAGGACCCGGATTCAAATCTGGCCTCGCCTGTGTGGAGTTTGCATGTTCTCCCCGTGCCTGCGTGGGTTTTCTCCGGGTACTCCGGTTTTCTCCCACATCCCAAAAATATGCATGGTAGGTTAATTGAAGACTAAATTGCCTGTAGGTGTGAATGTGAGCGCGAATGGGTGTACCCCGCCTCTCGCCCGAAGATGGCGGGGATAGGCTCCAGCACATCCGTGACCCTAGTGAGGATAAGCGGTAAGGAAAATGAATAAATTGATGAATAATAATAATAATAATAATAATATTTCATTTCCATTCATAGGCGCCTTTCAAGCCACTCAAAATCACCGTACAAACATAGTTAAAAGAAATCAAGCAATACAATAAAAATAACAACATAAACTATCAATGAAAATCAATTAAAATGTTAAAGTGAATAGGCAGTCTGAAATAGGTGTGTCTTGAGTTTGGATTAAACAGGGTTAATGAGTCTGTGTTTCTGAGGTCAGGTGATAGTGAGTTCCAAAGATGGGGAGCAGAATGTCTTAAGGCTCTATCCTCCACAGTAGACAAATGGGCAGAAAAGACGGTGAGGTGGATAGAGAACAAAGATCTGAGAGAACGGGGGTATGGCAATGTGAAGGAGGTCAGCAAGATACGGTGGGGTGAGCTTATTGATGGCCTTGAAGGTGCAGATCAGTATTTTGTATTGGATGTGGTATTGGAGTTGTTGGAGGGCTGGAGTAATGTGAATAGAGGGGGTCCTTGTGATAATACGCACGCCTGAGTTCTGGAGAGGCTATAGTTTTTGTAGTGACTTGTGGGGGAGACCTAAGAGGAGAGAGTTGCAATAATCCAGGTGGGATGTGACGAGGCTATGAAAGGGGACAGCAGCAGTGTGGGAGGTGAGGGATATACGGTGGATTTTGACATTTCGTAAGTGAAAGCATGCAGACCAAGTGATGTTTATGTCTGCTCGGAAGGAAAGTGTGCTGTCGAGGATGACACGCAGACTCTTAACTTGAAGGGAAGGGGAAACAGAGGAATTATCAAGTGTAATGGAAAAACTGCCAATTTGGCAGTTCAGAGAAGCAGGCAGTAAGGGAGGAAGGAGGAAGAGTGGTGATGGATTTGGTGGAGAGGGAGAGCTGGGTGTCATCCGTTTCACAGTGGAAGTGTTAGTTGAATTTATGTAAGATATTGTCAAGCGGTAGGATGAGGTGATAGAGGACGAGGCCCAAGACAAAGCCAGGGGGACACCAGAAGAAATGAGGGACAGATGGGATTTGAATGATTTCATTTGACCAAACTGGGTGCTGCCAGACAGGTAAGAGCTGAACCACTTGAGGGGTGTGTGTCTAATGTCTATTCAGGAGGATGGTGTGGGAAATGGTATCAGAAGCTGTAGTCAGATCATCGAGGATGAGATAGTGAGTAGGCCAGAGTCAGCTGCCAGGAGGAGGTCGTTGGTGATCTTGATGCATGCTGTTTCAGTGCTATGAAGGGGGCGGAAACCAGACTGGAATTGTTCATAGAGATTACTGGAAGTGAGGAGTGGAGCTTGTAAGCCATGGTCTTTTCCAATATATTTGAGAGAAATGGGAGGTTGGACATGGGACGAAGGTTATTGAAATTATTTGGATCTAAACCTTTTTTTCCAGTATTGGGGTTATGGCTGCAGTTTTGAATGCTGTGGGAACAATACCAATAGAGCGAGATGAGTGGATGATGTTAGTGTTGAGGAGGACCAGGGACAGGAGGCATGCTTTTACCAGAACAGTAGGGATGGGGGCCCATCATGGGGGTCAAGTTGGCAAGTGGAGGGCTTGGAGCGATGGATGATTTCTAAAATTTCCATGGGAGAAGGTACAGTAAAACTTGAAAGTGAATGGATAGGTAGGACAAGGGGAGGCAGTGAGCATATATTGAAAAATGACATTAGGGAATTACGGAAAACAGATTAGCACAAGCGGGAGGTGATGGAGTCCAGTGGGCGTGAAATATTGCCAAGCAGGGAATATTTTTTTTTTGCTTAGGGTTGTGTAGAGGGTAGATTTGGCTCGAGTTAAACTGTCTTTGTAGTGGTTAAGATGATGACTGTACATGTCCTTGTGTATAGAGAGTCTGTTTTTCTATGGAGGCGTTCTAATTGACGATCTTTGTATTTTATTTGTCACAGTGCAGGGCAAACCAGGGTGGAGGGGTGGTGAAAGCTACAAATCAATTTTTTACTGGAGCAAGAGTGTTGTGGAGATGATGGAGATTCTAATTGTAGTGAGTAACCAGTTCATCGGGGGTGGAGAGAGAGTCCGTGCTCAGGAGGCTTTTGATAAGAGTGGAGACTGTCTCGACTAATGTTGTTGATTTGATGAAAAGAGATGGCACGGGGTAGGTTGATTTTTTTTTAAAGTTAGGTTATTAGCATGTGGTCTGAAATGGGGAGTGACTCAGAACTGAAGTTGCTTGTAGTGACACCAGAACAGCATACCAGCCAGGATGTGTTCTTTGCAGTGAGTGGGAAAGTTAATTAATTGCTGAAGACCAAAGTTATTGAGACAAGATGAGAACTTGCTGAAAATTGTGATATTGGAGAATCCATGTGAATATTAAAATCGCCAAGCAGTATAATGTTAGGAGAAAGGTAGCAAAGTCAGTTAAAACAATTCTTGTTGTGTTTAGGTGACCGGTAAATAACACTGATAGTGGGAGTGGGTCCATAGTTGTATAGCTGTACATTCAAAAATGGAGAAAACGGGAGTCTAGAGCAGTGATTCTCAGCCAGTGTGCCGGGCGGGGCACATTAGTGTGCCGTGAGCGCTCTTCAGGTGTGCCGTGGGAAATTGTTCAACAATTCTATTTATGCCAGTGAGGCATAGTGGCAGACATAACAAATAAATGCTCTTCTATTAGATGGCAGGAAGTACATACAGTATTTAATGTATCCACTTGTTGTGACATTTTTGTTTGTTGGTGTGCCGGGAGATTTTTCAATTGTAAAATTGTAATTGTAAAATATATGTCCATAAAGGTTGGAAATTACTTATCTAGAGCAGTAAGACTTTCCAATGCTCATGATACCTCCCCCACGAACAGAGTCGCAAGGTTGCTACGTTTCTCTTGTGCAGAAAAAGTCCAGGTATTGGTCAAGGAGGAGATCCTGGACGAGATTGTTTGTTGTGAATAGGCATGGGCCGATTACCATGTTGAGGCTATACCGCGGTTTTGAAAAGTCAACTCTGTCAATTACCGGTATTTTTTTTTGGGGGGGGGGGGGGGGGGGGTGCAGTATGATTGGCTGTTTGCAAAGACGAGACTTTCACGCTAAACATCAGCTCCTCAAAGCTAGCGGCACTTGGTGTTACTCAATGACAATCTTAATTGAAGAAGTTATCTGGATGCTGATTTTTTTTTCTTTTGTTTGCACATAATTTAAATTTGTCATGTTTGTGTGTGTTTTGGTTGTTAGCTTCACCCTGTTGTGTGCAGGCCTGCTCCAGAGTGCATCTTCCCCACCTGCACCTCGTTTACCCTAATTACCCAATGCATATTATCTTGTGTCTCATTCTCTCTGGTTTCCAGTTCATTGTAGCTCGTCATTGTGTTCCAGCATTCTTTATATTCAACGTCACTGACTCATGGTTAGCCGAGACCCTGTTTTAGTTATTGAACTTGCCTTTTGCCTCACGATTTTGATACGGTTGCCTTCGATGATTGCCTGCCCGTGTACTGACCCCTGCCTGCTGTTTATTAAACTGTGTATTTATGGAACTGACTTCTGCCTTTGAGTCCTGCTCCTTGTACTGTTCATAACAAACTTATAGTTTTGTAGTGATTATTTTTCCACTCTAAATTTGTTCAGTAGAAAAGGGCCTAAAACATTTAGAATTTAAATTGTAAATGTTTGTTTTTGTATTATATATTTGTAGCACATATGGAAGAGCAGGGATCACCAACATGGTGCCCGCAGGCACCAGGTCGCCCCCAAGGAATACGAGTAGCCAGTGGGTCTGTTCGAAAAATAGCTCACCACTGATGGACCATTGTGATTTATTGTTTTGTTTGTTTGTTTTAAATTTAAACTTGACTTCTTAAACAAACTATTTTGTTTAAAAAGTTCATGTTCAATGGGAAAAAAGTTTCCATTTCCCCAATGGATTTTAGAATGTATATACCGTGGTATTTTTGCCCAAGGCTATCGTACAGTCAGAATCTGCTACCGTCCCATGCCTTGTTGTGAATGACCAGCTGTTGAGAAGTCAAAACGTCACGGTGGTGTTGTCCGTTTGGTGTGATGTGTTAGCCGACCTATCTAGGCCAGCCAACAGTGTGGTTGACTCTCCGGCCAGATTTACGTGGATTTTATTGTGGTGGTGTTATCAAGGTGAAAGTTTCGACGAGACCCACGTTGGATGTACCTTACACAGGGCCGGTGAGGGTGATGGTGGAGCACAAATGGCGGCGGCCAGGACAGCTGAAAATGGAGTCGCAGAAGCTCAGCAGCAGAGTACTTGTAACAGTGCAATCATCGGAGAGTGGACATGGATCAGGATGATCAAAACCAGTAAGCTTGATGCTTGCGCTCTGGTAGTCTCCATGGTTGTAAAAAAACAACAACTCTGGGACGAAAGCAAAGTGGAGCGAAGGCTGATGTCTTCCTCCAGGCTTCTTGAATCAACAGGTAAGGGCTCCTGTGTATGAACCAGTCAATCCCTTAAAATAAAGTGAGATTGTACTATAAAATATTAAAATGATTTTAAAACCTTAAAACAAACAAACAAACAAAATAAACCTTAAAAAGAAGCCTCTGAGCAGCGGCAGCATAGCGCACCAGTGTTCACTCAACCGGACATGTCTTGCCAATACAACAGTTAAGATAATTACACCCACCTAGTGGTGTCTACTTGAGGTTGGGTGTTAAGTTTTAATTGGGGCATGGCAACTATCAGAGGTAGAGGTCACTTTTTTAAAGAAATATAGTACAATAAAAGACTTAGCATAAAAACACAAAACAGCATGAATAAAAAAAAAATTAAAGAATCACAGTGAGATTAAGCAGCAGTGTTTATATTTTTCTCCCTTTTGGATTTTCAACCTTAAGCGTACATGTGGTGAGGCAATAGCACCCAGATACATGCCAATGAGGCAGAGAAGGAAAGCCATGAACAGTTCAAACAGAGGAACAATAACTAAAACCTAGCATGAAGACATGAACTAGGGGAGTAATAACATTGCGCAGTGACCACATGCTCTCTTTTCCCTGGGCACAAGTTTTTGCAGTTTTTCATTACCTTAGTCTAACCTAATTGCAAGCTCTACATATTGTTACTATAAAACCCAACGTGTGTGTGTGTACATATATGGACCAACGTCCTATTGAACCCTCTGGATTAGGAATGGGATGTCACTTAAATTCATATGTGATTCAAGACAGGTGACCGAATACCTTTGGTAATTTAGTGTTTATATTTCTTGAGGTAAAGTTTGGATTTTTGTTAGCTGTAACCTATAAGCAAAATAATAAAAAGATCACGAAATATTTTGTGTTATGTTTTTAACCAAAAGACTGCAATAAATGCAATTGACGTGGACCCTACATCACAATGGTGTGCAGTGAAGGCTTCAGAGCCTTCTCTGCTCACCTAAACAATCAAAAGCACAGACTTACATTTACAACTTAATTACATTAATAATTTATTAGAAAATATACAATTCAATAAAATATATATTTTATTGAATTGTCTTCATTTCATAGCGTTTGTTTTAGCTGACTAGCTTTCAATCGTGTGTGTATTCATTTTTTGGGAGGGTCCAATCAGATTCCAACTTCCATTTGTTGCCATGTCAATATAATCTGCCCAGGGCCTTCAATGTCGTAAATGCTGGCCCATGCCACATACACAATGATAACGGATGTTTATTTTTTCAAGATTTCAGATTCAATAAACAGTGCTACCTAGAAGGCTCAGAGTGATGTCTGCATTTGCCAGTCCTCGACTGGTTGATTAGAACAAAAGCCCAAAATGGCCAACAGGAGAAGAAATTGACTTGTTGACCAACATTATAAAAAAAATCATTTTCAAGATGGACTTTTCATGAAAAAGTGGACATTGTTAGGATAGATTAATCAAACACAGTTGTTGGTTGTCTTGTTTTTACTCAGTAAAGGATTTGTTCGGTACTTTAAGAGCACAACACAATGAGCTCTATTCTTCAGCTAGTTTACAGGCATACGCAGGAGAAAAAGGGAGTGGATTTCATCCATAAATCAGCATCTATGGTGAATACGATATATTTTTTTACAAGCTTTTATGGTTTTGTCATGTTATAAGACAAATATAATATTGATTGAGAGCTGCTCGGGCAAGTCAAATCCGCCACTACCTCAATTGTCTCCCCAGCAGCCGCTTCGTGCCGGTGGCTGTCTGAGTTCCTATCTGCAGTGAGACTCTTCATGGCCACAAAGTCGTTTATGTTCATCTTCATCAATAAGTGCTTTAAACTTTTATTCATTTTGTATGCATTTGTGTAATGTTGTTGGAGAAGTTTAATTTACACGATTTGCGGAGATGTGACGTTCAAGTGAAAAGTGAAGCTTCTGGGCGATCGTTCAGTTAGAATCCGCCACTGACCAGAAGTGCAGTTTTTAGTTTCAAAATAAGAGTGTTAACTGGAAGTGCTGTGTTTGCTACTTAAATGTTGCTGTCTTAACATCGTTTTGATAGAATAGAACAGAATACAACAGAATGCATTTTATAGTAACTATACAAAGATTTGCTTTGTAAAGTGTACTTCTTTCTTCCAAAGAAAACCACACCAACACAACTAAACATATATACACGAAGATGTATTCAAGGGAAAAACTGAAGTAAAGGAAAAGTATTTTCATGTTGCCAAGGGTTAATCTATTAAATTTGAGCACCTTAAACATGCTGTTTTTGTTTCATGTTCATTTGTGTATTATTATTTGAACTGTCACGTGATTTGTGCATGGGTGGTACTGTCACAGTGGCTGGAGGAGAGAAAATTTCGATGCAGTTGGTAGAAGATAGTGTGTGTACAGGATTATACATTTGTTTGGCGTTATGCTTTAATGACAAGTGTGTAGCGACACAGAATTATACACGTACAAGTGCCCTGGTAACAATAGCCAGTACGTGTGTTATTAGTGTTTCATTCAACATTAAGTAGTGAAAGATGCCGTGTAGTAATTGCTAAGTTAGCGGCCAAATGAATAATGATAAATAATAGGAAAACAATCTCTCTCTCTCTCTCTCCCTCAGTAATGCCACACATTGTTATATTGCGTTTTTGTACTTTATATTTTGTAAACATCCCAGTGTTGTACCTGAACGAGTTTAATGAACCAAAGTTCATAAACTAGTTCATATTCTGGGCGAATGTAAACTGAACTTAGTTCATTTCTGCCAGATCAATGTTATTGAAAATTCGCTCTTTCTGGTGTCTGAACGGTTTTCGAACAAATGTTCATTTTCATTCAAGAGTGCCAGGTTTTGTTTGGGACAAACCCATCGGAATACATTAAATACGTGACTTCATCCTGTATGTCAGGGGATAAACCTTGTATTTGGCAAGCCCTTCTGTGCAGCAGGGGCGGAGCCAGATGGGAGACCGGGGTAGCGCTGGACCCCCCGGAAATCTAATTGGACCCCCCATGATTGACATTCACACCTGTGTGGAGCTTGCATGTTCTCCCCGTGGCTGCATGGGTTTTCTCCTGGTGCTCCGGTTTCCTCCCACATCCCAAAAACATGCATGTTAGGTTGATTGAAAACTCTAAATGGATAAAATATTTAGTTAATATAGTCAGCCAGAGCTCAGAGAAATTGAGTTATTGTCCTTTCACCATCATTCCTGTGTTTTTGTTTAGCTTTTTTTGGTGGGGTGTTTTTTTTTTTTTTTGCACAATAAGGACAAAAACCCTGTTTCTGTTTTAATGCCTCATTTACAAAAAAAAAAAAAAAAAGACAATTCAGTCACGTTTTTCCACATTTTTCAGATTGTAGTGTGAAGGCTGCAGCTAGCTACTCGTGTGGACTGAATGGGTGGTAACAATGGGGAAATGAAATGCCAGTATTTTGTGGGTAATATCCCGTAGCATCACATTGTGGAAAAAAATAACTATGAACTAGTTCATTTTTGGAATGGTGAACTTATTTCAAAATGTTGAATTACGAACTGAACTTTGAACTAGTTTGGGTAGAAAATGAATTTTCCCAACACTGAAAATTGCAACGTGATAGTGGTTGTGTTCAGGGCTGGATTGGGTCACTCAAATCTCCCCAGGTCCCAAATGCACCACCCGCCACTGCTCCATCCATAATAAATCATTCACTGCCAGCTTTGTGTATCAACCTCCTCCTCTTGCTATAAAGGTGTCAGTCAGCATCGTATATATTCTCGGCCTATAGTGACAATGCCATGTGGGGGGTCTAGGCCTCATTTTGAGTTAACAGCCTAGCTAAAGGTCAGAAGAGTTACAGACCACTGGTTCTTTGGAGTTGAATGCCAACATATTGTTGAACAATGATTTAAGATGTTGGCTGCCACTGGCTTATGAAAAAAGGCAATGGTTCAAGTCCGAATACAACTGCTTACTTGAGACCTTTAGGCTTTTGCCTGGATCAGACTCCAAGACAGAGTTGGTCTTTCATGATTGCACTATGTCAGACTACTGCCATAGAATCTTGCCGCATCTCGATCAGACCGTGGCAATACTACACAGCGTATTCAGATACTACCGCATCTTGTCTTTTACGATCACTAGGCTAAATCTTGTCAAATCAAGCTGTCGGGGGAGGCGGGACTGCAAATCGTGTAAACGCTACCGGACATAACTGTGACCATAGCGGCAACAACAACAATCATGGAGGAAGATGCGCTACTTCTGATTGTGACAGTGTTTTGTCCTGAAAAAAGACAAAAAGAAAGAAAAAACGTGTGGTGTCGTCTCAGGGTTTACCTCCATGTCTTGGCCTGATGGACCAGAAAAACACATAACATCAATACACCATTCATGTTCTGCCACACATTGTAAGATTCCTCACATGATAAATACCTCTCAATAAATTAGAATATGGTATAAAAGTCTATTTCGGTACTCATACATTATAAACTGTACACTAATTAAACATTTTGGAAAATACTTTTCAAAGGGGAAATTCCTGCTTACATAATTTCTACATTAAAAGTCATTTTCATTGTATCTTGATTGTTAAGTAACATTTAATTTCTAGAGAGTGAATCTTTGGTTTTCATTTACTGTAAACTATAATCCACATTATACAGACACATCAATCATGAAATATTTCACTCTGTGTAGTGCATTTCTATAATGAGTTTCACTTTTTGAATTTAACTACCTAATTAAATTATGCTGTTGACATAATTTTAATTTATTGAGATGTACTTGACAGCTCTGACAGTATGGCCATCCGCTATCCTCAGAGTCCTCCAGGGCAGATCTTCTCTTGCCAGCTTTTCCCGTCCAGCCCATCCTCCTTTCTGACCACAGTTAGTGGTATTCCTTCATGCCTTTGCCTGATGGATAAGAAACACACAGGCACCAAACACATCAATACAATGTTTTGTGTATTGTTGACTGTCTCAATTTGTTGTAACTTGTCAGTGCCACACATTATCAATGTCTCACAACATGATGAATACATGTTCGATGTGACAGAGCCATGATTGCTAAGTTTTAAGCACTAGTCTCATTAACAAACATATTCCTGATGCTGCAAGGTTGTTTAATAGCAGGAGTATGTCAAATGACAGTTAGCACCCATAGTACTGTGGACCACAAATACGAGTCTATTGTGTCCGCCCCGTCCTCCTCACCTTGCTCCTGGGCCGACGTTCCCTTGCCATCTTGCCCTGTCCAGTTGTCCGTCTTTCCATCGGACCACAGTAGCTGGTACCCCTCCATGATACCCTGGCCTGAAGGATCAGAAACATACAGATACCAATCCCATGAATACACCACACATTTTCTGCCACACTGTATATGCCTCACAATATGATGAATACGTGGTCGCTATGACAGTGTGTCCACTCGTTCCTTCTCACTGTCCTCCAGGGCTGAGGTTTTCTGGTCTCTCCCCATCAATACAATGTTTTGTGTATTGTTGACTGTCTCACTGTAAGGTACTTGAAACATTTACAAAACTATGTCACAGTGTAATCAGAAAGGACCACACCAAATAATGCAATTTCAGGGGCAGAGCTTATCACCTTGTCACAGATATAAGAAAGTATGTCAAAAATTAAAGACCAATACTGCACCAACTTTGGGCATGTCCAAAACATATGAGGCCAGAGCCTGAGAGCATTGGGAGCAGGTCAGATCCACCTGTGGATATATCTTGGAGAGTTTGCTTTTAGACCAATGGAGCAATGTGGAGTACTTTGAACTGGAGCAAACCATGTCTGATGCAGATTGATCTTGAATGTATTCTCATAATCGCCATTTGTCAGTAGTCACATGAAACTTTGAATTCCAGTTCCTCCTCCCACGCTACCTAATTTTATCAAGTGACGGAGAGGCTACCATTTGGATAGTCCGATACAATCAACTTACTGCCCCGCCTTGGTCTGGGTCGCCATCCAGTCACTCTTCTATCTAGTGCCTCGATATACACGTTCTTTAGAAGAGGAGTTCGTTTGTCCGAGAATTTTTTAAATAAAACTCAATCGGAAATCCGTCAGGATCAAGAAATTATGTGTAATTAAGCTTTCATTGCTTACCAAAGGCAAGCAATGAAAGTGACATATCTGGTGGCTGTTTTATTTCTAAAAAAAAAATAATAATTACATTAAAGCAGATAAAAAAAATAACAAACTCCATTGTTACTGGGCTATGGTCCGAGATAATGATAGATTCATATTCATTAACCCACAGCAGGGCAAGAAGTCTTCTGTACAATAAAAAAAATTGTCTATCCTGGAATATGATTGGCGTGGTGGAGAAACCGGACGCAACTCCACGCATCAGCAACCCCGCTCGAAGAAAAGAATTTAGAATCTCTGCCGATTTACTTTGTGTTCTAGATCCATCCGCTAGGCGGCAGTGTTGCTGTCTCTTAGAGAAGATCTTTCGTGTTTGCTGACACTAGTGATGGGCACGGCAGTTCTTTTGAGTGTAGTGAATCATTCGCCACCCGGGCTTCCTGCTTACTGTTATTGTCATCTGATTCGTGGAAAACGTCTTTGAGTGTCTTGAGCAGGGCTATATAAGTTTAATATATTATGATTATTATGAAATAAAAAGCTTTAATAATTGCATTAGAGACACAGAGGGAATGATATATATTTGTACGTAAAACATTTATTATTAATTTACATTAATTTTAAATATGTGTGCTTGTTTTCATGTGCTTGACTGACTCAAAAATTTGCCGTTAGCTTGAAGCTGCGAGTGAAACCTATCCCTGCGAGGACGTCAGGAATTGAGGTTAAAATCACTTATGAGTACGTTCACTGCGTAGTACGTCCTTCCTTGCTCAAACGAATCACTCATTGTACTAGTACATCGCTCCTTAGCGGATCACAAACGAAGAAGTTCATCGAACGAATCACTCGTGTCTAACGGATCGCGAACGATAAGTTCAAGGAACGAATCACTCTTCAGTTCTTCAGTTCCCCAGTACACCAGTTCACTGAACGAATCACTCAGTTCACTTAAGTCCCTCCACCGCCTGCATGGTGCTGCCTGATGCTGGCTGCTCATTGGTCATTCGCCGAAGTGAGTGACAACGCTGGCGAATCGCAAATCACATGGCAGTACGTTTAATGAGGTCCCGTCCCCGCCTGCACGCTGGCTTCTCATTGGTCATTCACCAAAGATTCAGAAGTGAGTGACAGAACGCTTCAGCAGTTACGTTTCCGCTCCCAGCCAAGCTAAAAGAACGAATCATTTCATAAACTGATTCAATTCAGTTCGTTCATTAAAAAGCTTTGTTCATCTGAACGAAACGTTTGCGAACAAAACAACACTAGCTGACACTCCTCGGTAAATTTTTCATCTGACAATAACGTGCGTTAGTCCAGACGTTAAAATCTGAAAATAAAATGCATGTAAAGCAAAAAAAAAAAAAAAAAAAAAAGGCAGCTTCTTGTAGCACATCCACATAGCCCCTCTTTTCGATTGTACCACTCAGGTTGAAACAAGCGGGTTACCTTCTTTTTCCTACTCGTCTGAAGCAAATCCTTTAACTGCGGAGCTGGTCTTCCTCTCTGTAATATGTCCTGTTTCGACCGAAAATCCAGTTTTGAAAAGTCCCTAGTCTAGAGATGTAATCTTCCATTTTGTTGGAAATTTTGTACAGGCTCTTTATGTCACAATTTTCAGCGTTAGACAGTCTCGATATGCCTAGTTGAACCTTAAGCGTCCTAGTGGAAGAGCGCTGTGCTTCTTCTTCAACACATTGCACCAATGGAGCTCAGCACTGCCACCTGTCAAAGCGGCACGGCACTTTCCGGGCTCCTCGATGCAATTTTACTCGCATTTAGGGCTGATTAGAAAGACTAAATATGTCACAGACATTCATTAAATATTTTAGATTGTGGAACGTCAGCATGTGAAGTACATGTGTGATAAAATGTATATTGGCGATTTAAAGAGAGACAGCAATGGGCATGTGTCAACTGCCTGCGTCAGTTTATGTGTATGTCGCCACTTTGAGTCATTTAGGCCGCACTGCCTCTCGCCTAGGGTTGGGTATCGTTTGAATTTGGGTGATTCCGGTTCCGATTCTGGTTCCTTAGTTCGATTCCGGTTCCGATTCTGGTTCCTTAGTTCGATTCCGGTTCCAAACGATTCTCGATACCGATTATTTTAGGGAGCTTGGTCAAAAAATGTTTGCATGGTTTAAATAAAGGGTGTCCAAATTATGAGCATCTATTTTCTTAGCAGTACACAGCCTAGACTAAAATGAACATTTGACTCGAAGTTCTTTATAACCAGTATCAAATATCAAACCAATGAACTAAAAGGCAATGTGTTTGGAACTAACCCAATTGACTTAATATTCATTTATTAATGTTTCAGCTAAAAGTTAAATATAGCATTGTTAAAATAACTATTTTTACAATGCTATATAGCTGCCCCTCTGTTCTGTTTCATCACGTCAAATGGTTTATATGTGCAAGTTTTAACTTGACTTCTTGTTTTAAGCCTGTAGCCATTTATTTTGAAGGGTAAGTACCGGAACTCAGCATTTTGGCATGAAAAGTAAGGTTTTTTAAAAATATTATTATTATTTTTTTAATGGATGTAACCAAATGCTATAAAACGCTGATTCATTTCCCTACCCACCGATGAGGCACAAGGGTAGTGTTTGTGATACTTTGAGACAACGTTTATGCGAATTTTGTCCCAATTCATTGTGATGTAAAGTTGCTCCGGTTGCTAAGTTTTAGCCCAATGTTAATTTTTTTTTTTTTTTTGTCATTGGCGCTTACGTTGGTATGAAGACTAAAATAAACGCTAAAAACCTTCAGTCCACAAGTGCAAGTAACCGTTTAACTTGTTAGCTGTCTCAATGTTGGCATAGCCATATTTTATTGTTTCACTCAGCCAGTTGACTGAGACTTGACTTGAATGAAGCTCCGCGCGGTGTAGGCTGAGGCTTGGAGCGCGTCCGACAGTACACATCGTGAAAGCCTCCTTTGCACAGTATAATCTTATTCCAAATGTTGCACTGAGGCGACTGGTCATTCATTTTAACAAAATTAAGATACACTTTTGTTTGCCGCTGCCGCCATTGGGCACAAGCACATCATCGTGCGCGTTCTTCTTTGTTAGTTTACGTCGCTTCTTCATTGCTTTTCGCCACTTCTTCTTTGCGGCTGGAGGACTAGGCATCAAAACCGGGAACCGAAATTTTAAAATTTTAATGGTTCCGGGAGAACCGGAAAGTTAGTCCTGGTTCCAATCGATTCTCGATTCTAGATGCCCAACCCTACTCGCGCCTATGTATTTGAACAGAAAATACACAAATTAATCCATCCATTCATTATCTGTACCGCTTCATCCTCACAAGGGACGCGGGAGTGCTGGAGCCTATCCCAGCTATATTCGGGCGAGAGGCAGGGTTCACCCTGAACTGGTCGCCAGCCAATCGCAGTACACAAATTCAGGTATTTAAATTATGATATCATGGATATTATTGAGTTGAAAAAGAAAATCAATATAAAGTGTGGACCAGAGAACTAAAATGGAATATAATTTCATGTAATTATTATTCGGGTTTAGTTGTTTTTTGGGGGAGGGGGGGTTTACCCTTTACATGCAGGGGATTTAATTTAGGGAGGGAGGGGAGGCTCTGGTTGGCCGGAACATCCACCGGCCAAGCATATTTTTTACCGCCCAAAATATGAAATCATTTTACATTGGGCTGCAAAATATATCGAAAAAATATCATCATCATGATACTGGCCCATGCAATATGTGTATGTGTGTATATTTCTATAATACGGAATTACTGTATGTTGTCACAACATTAAATTATTATTATTATTAGGGATTCTTACCACCAAGAAGAAAATATGAATTATTGAGTATTATTATTATTAGGATCTGAACTGGCGGCACGGTGGCCGACTGGTTAGAGCGTCAGCCTCACAGTTCTGAGGACCGGGGTTCAATCCCCGGCCCCGCCTGTGTGGAGTTTGCATGTTCTCCCCGTGCCTGCGTGGGTTTTCTCCGGGCACTCCGGTTTCCTCCCACATCCCAAAAACATGCATGAATTGGAGACTAAATTGCCCGTAGGTGTGAATGTGAGTGTGAATGGTTGTTTGTATGTGCCCTGCGATTGGCTGGCAACCAGTTCAGGGTGTACCCTGCCTCCTGCCCGATGATAGCTGGGATAGCCTCCAACACGCCCGCGACCCTAGGGAGGAGAAGTGGCTCAGAAAATGGATGGATGGATCTGAACCAAGTATTGTGGTTATGGCTGCAGTTTTGATTGCTGTGGAGGACCGGAGTTAAGCTTTTACCAGGACAGGATCAGTTTGATTTTTGCATTGAAAAATGACATAAGGTAATTACAGAAAACAGATGAGCACAAGTCCGGTGGGTGTGAGGTATTGCCAAGCAGGGATAAAATAGTGCCTTGGCGTTGCTTTCGTTTTTAAGGATTAGGGTTGTACAGTAGTTACATTTGTAGTGGTTAAGATGATGACTGTATATGTCCTTGTGCACAGAGAGTCCGTTTTATTATGGAGGCGTTCGAGCTGACGACCTTTGGATTTTAATTGTCGCATTGCAGGGGTGAACCAGGGTGCAGAGGTGGTGAAAGCTACAGATCTGGTTTTTAATGGGGCAAGGAGCTGATGGACATTATTATTGTAGTGAGTAACCAGTATATCAGGGGTGGAGAGAGAGTTTGTGCTGGGGAGGCTTGGCTAATGTTCTTGATTTGGCAAAAAGAGATGGTATGGGGGAGGTTCATTTTGGAAAAGATTCGGGTCGTAGAAAAGGTTATTAGCATGTGGTCTGAAAAGGGGAGTAAGTCGGAATTGAAGTTGCTTGTCGCGATACCACAACAGCATACCAGCCATAATGTGGTCTTTGAAGTGGGTGGGAAAGTTAATTAATGGCTGAAGCTCAAAGTTAATGAGACAAGATGAGAACTCAGTGGAAATTGTATGGGAGTGTCCATGTGAATATTAAAATCACCAAGCAGTATAATATTAGTAAATAGTGAAGACAGATGGGACAAATAAGCAGGAAAGTGAGTTAAAAAAATCTTTGTTAGTCCTGTTTTTCAATTTAAATGAAGTGCAGTAAGAAAATATTTAAAATATACAAACAATATTTGTGAGCTAAAATACAGTAGAATCATTTCCTAATTTAACCAGTAAATCTGGATGGTGTGAGGAAAAGACACTGCTGGTATCAACAGGAAAAGGGAAAGGAGGAAAGGCCTTATTATCTCTTATCCTAGCTCCACCGGTAGTTTGTGCACTTTTGCATCTCTTGGGCCAAATGGAACAGGCTGCATGTCCATGGCAGCAGACAATCACTCCACACAGTTGGCAGAGGCAGTGACGTTTTTACAGTGGGGGGTTGGTGGAGCACCAACAATTTAGGAAACCTATTGTGCGCTCTTTTATTATTTTCTGTGCCCATTTTCCCCCCCAATTTCTCTTAAGGCTGGCGTATATGGAGAGGCACAGCTGAATCACACTGAACTGTTGTGCAGTGTGCGTGGTTTGGCTACCGTTTTCACGAATGGCGTATCAGTCTGCCATTGGTTTTACTGCGATTCAAAATTGTAATCGCTGGCACAAGTCGTTGCAATGTCGCAGCTTTAAGCCAATTAAAATGCACATAAACTTTAACTCATTCTAAAAACACATTTCACATATTAACAGAAAATACAAAAATTCAGCTATTTCAATGATGATATCATGGATGATATTGGATTGAAAAAGTAAATCAATATTATAACGTATGGAACAGAGAAATAAAATAGAATATAAAAAAAATGAATTATTATTATTTATGTAAGTATTATTATTATCTTTTTTACCCTTCACATGCACTTGATTTAATTTAGTAAGGGTCGGCAACTCTCATTTTTATGCGATGATCCGGTCCAATTGGGTCCGACAGTATTGCGCAGTGTGCAGCAGGCTTTAGAAGGAGTCTGAATTGAGCTGGATTGTCACGAGACTGCATAGTTCACGTGACCCTAATGTACTTGTTTTCCCCCATGTGTGTAAATAACTACTGTAAGTGACCATTTGCTAAGCCACACAACGGAAACCCAGACTGGTAAAATAATAATAAATGTTTGACACTTTCCAAGCATCCCTCCTTTGAATTCATTTCTTTTTGAAGTTACTTCGAGGTTACGAACTGCCTGCGATTTAAGAATATATTGTCACACAGCAACAAGAAGTCACACTCGGTTACCACCGCTCAGTGACAATGGTTTTTTGAAGTGTTCCTCAACCCACGTGGAAATATCCTTTGCACAATGATGCAGTTTTTTTTATTAAGTGAGGGATCAAAGGTCACGATCATTCAGTCTTGGTTATCGGCCTTGCCACATGTTGCAGGGATTAAAAATGAGAGATTATTTGCAAAAATGTTTATCAGTTTGAACATTAAATATTTTCTCTTTGGGGTATATTCATTTGAATACAGGTTGAAAATCATTTGAAAATTATTGTATTCTTTCTTCTTTCATTTTATACAACATCCCAACTCCATTGGAATTGGGGTTTGCATAATACATGGAAAATAAACAAAAACACCATCTGATAGGGCACTCCCCCCCCCCCCACCCCTTGCAAGAGACACTTACAGCACATGATGTAGCTCCATTCACTGTAAGCCACAATGTATTAAATAGCGTAGAGAATGATAGTGTGTATATGTCGCCGTAGAGCATCAAAATGCTTTATGTGATTTTGACTGATTGAGTGCAGACACTAGAAAACAGTGAAGAGGGCAAGTGAATAGGCTCAAATCTGTTCTCTTAACTCACCCCCTAGCAGGCTGCCATAAATCTGATATCTGCCATAAATCCCCTCTCTCCATTCCCGAAGGGACATTTACTACCACCATTCAGACCCAACACCCCCATCCATCCATCCCATCCTACCCTCTGATTTGACACCTTTTGTCTGTTCATGCACCCTTTTCCTCTTTCCTGTCCAGTTTACTTTGTGTATTTCCTAGTTTTCCCACTCAAGGTCACACAGGGCCAGGTGCCCACCACTCCCTCATAGATGAGGGTCTGACACAATGGCAACAAGTTTGAATTAAACAACTCCGTCCTCAAAAAGGCCCAGCAGAGGATGTACTTCCTGCGGCTTCTGAGAAAGCACGGCCTGCCACCGGAGCTGTTGAGGCAGTTCTACACAGCAGTCATTGAATCAGTACTGTGTTCTTCCATCACAGTCTGGTTTGGTGCTGCTACAAAAAAGGACAAACTCCGACTGCAACGGACAATCAAAACTGCTGAAAGGATTGTCGGTACCCCCCCTACCCGCCCTTGAGGACTTGCACGCTGCCAGAACTAAGACAAGGGCATGCAAAATCCTCTCGGACCCTCCCCACCCCGGTCACCATCTCTTCCAGCTCCTTCCCTCAAGTAGGCGCTACCGATCAATACAAACTAGAACTAGTAGACATTCCAACAGCTTCTTCCCTCTTGCAATCAACTTCTTAAACAGCTAACTTATAATTCCATTACAACAAGCTGGCAATTTTTTGACTTGAGTTCGTTGTCACATTTCTGTGGGGCCAATTATGTATTACTCGTGCACTCACTGTAGTTGTCTCGCCGTGCTGCACTATTTGCATATACTGGCCACTCACTGATTGAGGAGTATCTGTAACATTTGCACAACCATTGTCCCAGATTATCGCACTACTCGTCACTTTAAACCGCATACACTCCTTGAAGTCTCAGTGCCCTTTGCACAATGGTCATTGCACCGGACTATTGCGATATTAGCCATTCGAACTGCTCTAAGTGCTAGAGGACTCTGCATCTTTTTGCACAATTGTTTTTTGTCAATGTCTTTATGTCTCCAAAGTGTTCTGTAAATTGACTGTCTGTTGTACTAGAGCGGCTCCAACTACCGGAGACAAATTCCTTGTGTGTTTTGGACATACTTGGCAAATAAAGATGATTCTGATTCTGATTCTGATTAAACTTCTATTTATTTACAACGGTCAAAGATCTACAGAGTAGCACAATGGAAGACAGCAAATATTGTAAATGGATAAAGTGTCCGACGTATTATTGTCATATTATTGTTGCAGAAAACATCACTGTTAAATTGTTTTGTTGACATTCGAAGGGTCTGGAGAGTGACCATTTTGCATAACAAACTGCTAAAACCCCTGCCCCTGTGTTTTCCCCAAAACCAATAAGGCACCAGTCTACGTAGTGATACACTGTATATACAGTATCTATATATTAGGGCTATACATGAGTCGATGGTGACTCGCACATTGTTGTTCCACTGTTAAAGCAGTTCTGAATCAACCTTTAGTTCCCCTACCATGCCATACAGTGAGTGTGCGCCTGTGCGGGCCTACCGTAGCATACTCGTTCAACTCTAGTTTTTGTCTTGGTGCTCAGCACCTCATATTGAAAATCCATCCATCCATTTTCTTTACCGCTTATCCTCACTAGGGTCGCGGGCTGCTGGAGCCTATCCCAGCTATCTCTGGGCAAGAGGCAGGGTCCACCCCGAACCGGTCGCCAGCCAATTGCAGGGCAAATAGAAACAAACAACCATTGGCATTCACACCTACGGGCAATTTAGAGTCTTCAATTAACCTACCACAGATGTTTTTGGGATGTGGGAGGAAACCGGAGTGCCCGGAGAAAACCCACCCAGGCACGGGGAGAACATGCAAATTCCACACAGGCGGGGCCGGGATTTGAACCCCGGTCCCCAGAACTGTGAGGCAGATGTGCTAACCAGTCGGTCACCATGTTGACCATATTGAAAATAACGGATGAATATTATTATTATTACTCTTTTTTACTCGTGCACGTGCTGCCCCCTCGAGATTGCCGCCCTGGGCGACTGCCCATGTCGCCCATATCAAAAACTGTCATTGACTCCGCCTGGCGCATGTCAAAGGACACAACCTTGATGGGCCGGAACGCCCAGCCTGGCGCCTGCACGATCATCAAGATACACCAGCATTTGCGCTTCACTGCAGATGGGCCGTCTATGAAACTAGAGCCCTTAAGGCCTCTTGATACTCCCACGCTTGCATGGCCGACAGCGCCTGCTTTGCATCACGTGACCGACGCATTGGGCCGCGTGGCCCCTATGCGGCACTTGATGCACACACGGCACAAATTGTCGCCGCGCGCAGAATGCCGTGGAGATCATCTCTTGTGATTGGTCCGTTTTATTCACATGCTGTGATGACGTACTCAGCGTTCCCCTTGGGTCCACATACCGCCGCCGCCTTCTTGATTGATTTTGCTGCATAAATAAACGTATCATCTGGTCGCCGGAGTGGAGTCGGGAGACGGCCGCTGGACGAGCGCCGCTGGAGCCGGAACAGGAGCCTGGTGCAGCTGCCGAGGAGCCGGAACGGGAGCCTGGCGCGGCTGCCGAGGAGCCGGAACGGGAGCCTGGCCCGGCTGCCGAGGAGCCGGAACGGGAGCCTGGCGCGGCTGCCGAGGAGCCGGAACGGGAGCCCGGCGCGGCTGCCGAGGAGCCGGAAAGGGAGCCCGGCGCGGCTGCCGAGGAGCCGGAAAGGGAGCCCGGCGCGGCTGTCGAGGAGCCGGAACGGGAGCCCAGCGCGGCTGCCGAGGAGCCGGAACGGGAGCCCGGCGCGGCTGCCGAGGAGCCGGAACGGGAGCCTGGCGCGGCTGCCTAGGAGCCGGAAAGGGAGCCTGGCGCGGCTGCCGAGGAGCCGGAAAGGGAGCCTGGCGCGGCTGCCGAGGAGCCGGAAAGGGAGCCTGGCGCGGCTGCCGAGGAGCCGGAACGGGAGCCTGGCGAGGCTGCCGAGGAGCCGGAACGGGAGCCTGGCGCGGCTGCCGAGGAGCCGGAATGGGAGCCTGCCGCAGCTGCCTAGGAGCAGGAACGGGGCCTGCAGTCGCTTCCTCAACCTGCCCGCCATTGAGGTTTGGGAGTAGAGGGTACGAGAAGGGCAGAGTGCACAGGGACTCGGGAAGATGAACTAGGAAAAACGGATGGTACTGAACGTGGTGGCAGGTTTGAATAGACATGACTTAATTGGAGCCGTGGAACAACGTGTGGGAACTGGTGAAAAAGTAAGTGACTTGGGAACAGGGGAACAAAAACGAGAGGGCAAAATTTGACCTTTACTTGGGCGCCTCCGTTGGCCACCACGCGGCGGTTCCGGGTAGATGGCCAAACGGGTGCCCAAGAAAAGGTCAGAGGGAAAGGATTTGGACTCACTGGGGTTGGAAACGGGGAGACGTGACAAAAACTGACGAGGACGGGATAAACTAGGGAAGGAACCAAAAAAATCTAAATCTGTGTCATAGTCAGAATCAGACAGGAGGTTAACTAAATCGGGGCCATCTTCACAATCAGAAAAATCTGAATCGAAAAAAACATGTGGATGTAAAGTCGTAGGGCATGGTGAATAACTAGGACAAGTGGGGGGACCCGATGAAAAGGACAGAAAAGACTGAACGATAGGGCTTACTGGAGGAGGGTAGGTATGGTTGGCAGGCTGAGGACGGTGGGAGGCAGTTTGGTGGTCTCCAGGGTGACGCCATGTTCTTCCCGCTGGGTCCTGTTCTGGTCGGTTCATTCTGTCACGTTTGGGGCTTGGTCGAAGGAGAGGAAGGCAAGGCAAAAACATGGAGGACCCAAGTGCAGGGAAGCAGCGAGGTAACGCAGTAGTGCAGGAGTATTTAAAAAATGATATTTAATTCCAAAAACAAAGGAAGACAAGGATCATGAAAAAGTCTAAATGCCAAATTAACAGAGTCCAAAATCTAAACACAAAGTAACAAAGAAACACTTGAGTAAACCCAAAACAAGAAACAAGACATACTGGTGAAATAACTGAGCGACAACTGGCGACTATGACATGGCACAGACAGAGACAATGACACCTGACGTCATTGTTTGTTGCCGCCCTTGTGCCAGAGGTGACGACTTCAGTTGTTACCAGAAGTTGTGTTGCTATCGGAAGTGACATACGCGGATGTGACACCATCGGTTGTTGCCGGAAGTGCAGAAGGTGTGAAATGTTGTGACCGGAAATCACGTCCTAGACTTGTCTTGACCCCCAACCACCATAAACGCCACAACCCTCTTGCCTCCAAGCGGGCCCCTCAAGTGAGCCCCCAAGCGGGTCCCCTCCCCCCACACTTCCAGTCACAGCCTAACACAGTCTCAACATAGATCTGAAGATTCGTGTCAGAAAGATTAATTACCATATTTGTCAGACTGTAAGGCGCACCGGATTATAGGGCGCAATATCAATGAACGGTTCTATTTTCATACAAAAGGCGCACCTGATTATAGGGCGCATTAAGCGAAACAAAATTCAAATTCAAGGATTTTAAGTGCACCTTTTCATTCATTCATTCATCTTCCATCTTACATGTTGTGATGGTACTCTACATATAAAACTCTTAAAGACCATATTCTTAAATGTAAAAAATACCCCACTTGATGGCTAATCCAGAGTATATGTATCTCGAAATTTCGTGATAATGTTTACATTCTATCAATTCGTTGGAAACTCACCCAAGGTCATACGGCTAAACCAATATGTCAACAGGTTGTCTCCAGGTGTGATGACTGAGTGACGTTTTATACCTGTATTCCATGTTCTTATAAAGCATAGCAAATCGGTTGAAATTTTCTACAGGACCGCCCTCAAAGGCGTGTCTACGCATGCGCAGTCTTGAACCTAACACACTGCTGACACAAAATTTAGACATATTTATTTTCACGTTTTTTAACAAATTACGGATGTTGCTTTTGTTAATTTCAATGTATATATCTGCACAATGTCATATACATTAATCCTGAAGCAATTATTCTGCTCACTTTACTCCAGTACAATATTATTTTCATCCTTGTACTCTCAGTTCTTACAATCATAAATATAGTGCCTTAAATTCTCTGGAGAGCTCCAGGGTTCACTTCTGACAAAAAGATCAATTATACGCCTGTGTGAAGCGTCCTATTTCCCAAGCCACCTGGGTGGTCAATAAACAGACAAACAAGACAAGGTCTAGTCACACACTTGACTCAGGGTAAGGGATCCATTGAATTCGGTCTGGACTTAGGTTTTGGGATAAGGCTGGACATCAGTGAGGCTCCGGTCCTCAGAACTGTGAGGCAGATGTGCTAACCAGTCGACCACTGTGCCGCTGCAATTAACTAGATTTTTTATTTATTATCAACATCAATATCATGTTTCAAAATGAGTAGGTTAATACAGTACTTATAAGTAGTCTATTTAGCCTAAACCTTAGCATAACAGATGGTCTCAAAATGGGGATAGGATGACACAGTATGATCAAAAAGTTGTATTACGTTACAAATGTAATTTTCCTGATGTTTTCTATGAAAAATAAATAAAATAAAACTCAATCAGTAATTAACAGTTTACCTTTAGTTTTAAACCCACACTATAAAGCAACAAATGAGTGTTTGAATCATCTTATTTATTAATGCAATTAGTACACATATGCTGATTTACTAACATCCATCCATCCATTTTCTGTACAGCTTATGCTCACTCCATTATTCAATTATCAGTAATGCGATCATTACACATCGGCTGACTTACTAACATCCACGATTGAAGTTTTTCAGACATATTTCCACCTAAACTTTAAAAACAACAATGGTATTTTCTGCACAGTCCATTGTTTTGTTTTTTTTACCCACATACAGCTAGTGTACGTTGTGTACGTGCATGCTCAGCTCTAAAAGCATTTACCGCCTTTTTAAGGGTACAACAATGTTCGTAAACATTTGAAATGTTATCGTCAATATCATCATAATTTCCGGTATATTTTTGGTTTAAACTATCAATACATTGAGGCCTTGAGAAATGAATGACCTGACTTTCAAGTTTTTCAAGATACAAACCGTTTTTAGGGCTATTTTATGGGATGACTTATACACAAAAAATGTAGATATGACGACATAATCAGATTGATTACAACAACCAGTGGTTTGGCAGATACTAAACAATTCTTCTTCTTAAAAAAAAAAAGAGGCTTCGAGATTTTTATTACCACTCTCAGTTGAAGTTTACTGTGACACGAAACATAAAACAAGAGAGTATTACATGTTGAGTATTTAAAACAACCACGCAGCTTTGCCTTACAAAAGGTGAGGTTATTGCTGTCAAACTAAGCAAAATGCCATAAACAGGCGGATTGAGTGGGAAATAGATAAATTGTTGCACTTTCCTTTGACCTAAATCTAACTGCAATCTATAACTATAATATGGAAATGTGGATGATGGAAATCCTCTGTTTACTCTGCAGTACTTAAACTATGCTGATTGCAGGGTCTCTAATGGCAAGAAAGCAGATGAGAGTATTTCTAAAAATATCTCGTCACATGGAGAGAAGAGAAGGAAACTAAAGAACAAAAGCATCATTTTAAGTACTGCAATGGTGCAAATGAAAAGAATACTTATTTGCATCATGTAAAAGGGAGTGTAGTGTTTAATTTCAAGAGCATACACAGTAAGTAGCATGCGGGCCGCATGTGTTCAAGCCTTCACGATGGACGTGTCAATGAGTCAGTGAGCTTGTGCGGTCATCAGTGCAATAAGGTCCTCAGGCACTGTATGCTGCTGTTAATCGCCACTAAAGGCAAAATCAAGCACTGATAAAAGGGCTCATAAACGGGTGTTAAACAATCTTGCCTCTTTGTGTGTGCTTTTTATGGCAACACAAGAGACTCCAGACCACCTCCAAGGCCTTTTCAAACCTTTTAAACGAGTCCACTGTGACATGGTATGCACACTAAACAACACAAGTGCCCTATGTGTTTGGGGTAATACCACATGACATTCTGCTAAATGCCCCCCGGACACCCACCCCTCCTCCTCGATAGTATTGCAGCTTCTTCTTTATTGGTGGTGCTGTAGACAGACAAGGGTCGCCGTGGAAACCATACGCTCAGCTAGATGCAGGACCTCATCTGCCCACGAGGAAACTGCCCCACATCTCAGTTGACATTTGGCAGCATTTGTTGTGTACAGTACGTTTGCGGACGGGGGGCAGGGGCAACCCATGCTATGACGAGTAAATTCATTTTTTCTGCCTGTGGCCCAATGGGAGCGTTAGGATTCATCAAAGCTTGCGCCACGGAACGAGATTAGAAGTAGCATCAAAGTCTGAGCCTCAGTTTTCTTTTTAACATTCCACTCCAACAGACTCAGTTAACAAATCTATTTTCATTTTGCTTCCTTTTTTATCCTCTCACTGTTTTGCATCTTTGGATTCTAGCTCATCGTCATAAAAAAAAGATGTTTTTACTCTTCTCACACACTTGATACATTACATTGTTGCAGCAATGGAGAAGTAAGTTTGATCCTGAGACAAAGCTCAGAATTGCCAAAGTTGAGGGTGGTTCACTGGATTGTACATACGCATGGTTGTTGCTAATGCTGTGCCAATTCCTGTCTTAAAACAAATCTGTTAGCTTCATCACTAAATTGATGGAGAATACTAACTTGAAGTAGATCAGTGGCTGTGATTTACATGGAAGAAAAGCATGCAGAGAAATGTACTGTATGTGTCGGTCTGACATTAGCCCCCTATACACATCTTGTTCAAGCCGATTTTTTTCCCACCATGGAATGGGGTGACCGACATTCCACCAACATCCAGCCTTTGGAGGTAGTAAAGGAGCTGAGACAGTGGTGAATGCTGGGAAGGGTGCCCGGGATGTGAAGTTCGCTGGCCAGATATGTCGGTACACGCTTAATTGATCGGTTATTGGACCTGTGCAGTATTGAGAAGTAACTGAGAACAAATACTTCCTTACTGGACTTAAATAGTTTTTTCAAGTATCTATACTTTACTGGGAGGCACGGTGGACGACTTGGTTAGCACATCTGTCTCACAGTTCTGAGGACTTGGGTTAAAATCTGATCTCGGCTGTGTCGAGTTTGCATGTTCTCCCTGTGGCTACGTGGGTTTTCTCCGGGGACTCCGGTTTCCTCCCATATCCCCAAAACATCAGAATCAGAATCATCTTTATTTGCCATGTATGTCCAAATATCGCACAAGGAATCTGTCTCCGGTAGTTGGAGCCGCTCTTGTATGACAACAGACAGTCAATTGACAGAGAAAACATTTGAGACATAAAGACATTGAGAAAAACAGTCACTGAGCAATAAAGGGTTGCTAGTTATCTGGTAATGCCGGTACAATTTTTTCCATTTTATTTTAATTTTTTTTTGACAATTGTGCAAAAAGAGGCAGAGTCCTCTAGCACTTAGAGCAGTTTGAATGACTAATATAGCAATAGTCCGGTGCAATGACCATTGTGCAAAGGGTGCCGAGACTTCAAGGAATGTATGCAGTTTAAAGTGACTAGTAGCGCGATAATCATGGACAATGTTGATTGTGCAAATGTTGTAGATACTCCTCAGTCAGTGTGCAAGTGGGGCAGATGGTACTCTGGCATGAGTGGCCAGTATTGGTCAACAACAGATATACAGGTAGTGCAGCGTGGCGAGACTACTACAGTGAGTGCACGAGTAATGTACAATTGGCCCGACAGAAATGTGACAACAAACTCAAGACAAAAAAATAAGCAGCATGTTGCAATGGAATTGTAGGTTAGCTGTTTAAGAAGTTGATTGCAAGATGGAAGAAGCTGTTGGAACGTCTGCATTGATCGGTAGCGCCTACCTGAGGAAAGGAGCTGGAATAGCTGGTGACCAGGATGTGGAGGGTCCAAAAGGATATTGCACACTTCTGGCAGCATGCAAGTCCTCAAGGGTGGGTACGGGGGTACCGACAATCTTTTCAGCAGTTTTGTTTGTCCGTTGCAGTCGGAGTTTGTCCTTTTTTGTAGCAGCACTAAACCAGACTGTGATGGAAGAACACAGGAGTGATTCGATGACCGCTGTGTAGAACTGCCTCAACAGCTCCTGTGGCAGGCCGTGCTTCCTCAGAAGCCGCAGAAAGAACATCCTCTGCTGGGCCTTTTTGAGGACGGAGTTTATGTTGATCGCCCACTTCAGGTCTTGAGAGACTGTAATTTCCAGGAACTTGAAGGTCTCGACGGTTGACACAAGGCAGTTGGACAGCGTAAGGGGCAGCTGTGGCAAAAGATCCCTCCTGAAGTTCACGATCATCTCTACAGTCTTGAGTGTGTTCAGCTCCAGGTTGTGTCGGCGGCACCACAGCTCCAGCCGCCCCACTTCCTGTCGATATGCAGACTCGTCACCCACTGTCTTTGATGAGGCCGAAGACAGTGGTATCATCTGCAAACTTCAGGAGTTTGACAGCCGGGTGCGTTGAGGTGCAGTTGTTCGTGTCGAGAGAGAAGAGCAGGACAGAGGACAGATCCTTGGGGTGCCCCAGTGCTGGTGGTGCATGTACATATGGTGGTGTCCCCCAGCCTCACCTGCTGTGTCCTGCCCGTCAGAAAGCTGTAAATCCACTGGGAGATGGCAGGCAAGACGCCGAGTTGGAGAAGCTTGGAGGAAACGAGTTCAGGGATGATGACAAACTTTCTGGTAATTCTAAAAGTGTGTTTGCACAAATAAAGGTTGCCCCTAATAGACGCTCCCCCTCCCCCATCTGCAGTTGTGTGGCCAAAAGTGCAATCCTTCTCAGCACTCAACCAGTCGCAATTTTTTAAACAAGAACCCAATGACTTTTAAAGAATGGCAGGGGTAGCTGCGATTAAAGGTCTTGGTGCATAGGCACACATTGCATGTCACCACGTCTGCGATGGTGACGTAGTGCTGGGTGTTGGTTGCACAGTCAGAACTATGCCGAGACAACGATACCAGCATCCCGTGTGGGGAGATAAGCGGCAGACAGAAAGAAGCAGCTCCAGTCACACATGAAAAGGATTTTTGTATGCTGATTTGAGCTGCTTTCTTTCGCCCTGGAGGCCCTCGAATCAATCACGCACACATGCTTCTTGTCTGTCCTGTCTTTTCATCATGTTCTCTTTTCCACCTCACACACCAAGTTATAAAAACTACTCCCAAAGGATCTTTTTTTTCCAAGCAAAAAAATGCCCCAGTCAGAGCAATACAGTGTTTTCTATTGATTGCATTGCTCATAGGATAATAGTTTGCGTGTCTGCCTCCCAGTCCAGAGGTCCTCGGGTCCTCCTGTGTGGAGTTTGCATGTTCTCCCTGTGCTTGCGTGTTTTTTGTTTTTTTCCCCCCCATCCCATTAACATGCATGATAGGCTCACTGACTCTAAAGTGTCCATAGGTGTGAATATGACTGAATGGTTGTTTGCGCTGTGATTGCTGACCAGTCCAGGGCGTTTGGGGTACTCTGGTGCTGGGCTCCAGCTCACCAGCAACCCTAATGGGGACCAGCGCTATGGAAAATGGATGGATGGATGCATTGGTCATGCATCTAAGTTCCAGATTTTGGTCCCCACTAGTGGTGGACCCCAAAGGGTGAACCAAATGCCAGGTTTTTGGATCCAGCGAGACACACCCGCATACAGAAGGACAACATTGTGTGTCCTGTCTTTTAATCGCACGACCTTTCACACACACACACACGCACGCATGCACATGCGCACACATGCACACACACACACACACACACACACACACACACTCTTGGCTCCTCTCAAAGACAAAACACATCCTTGGGTCCAACGCTATCTTTCAATGTTGTTGCTGTCTGGGTCTCACTGTCTTCTCACTACAGAATGTCTCTAAACTCTTTTTATACCCTCTTCTCCTATTTTCCACCAATTATTCTGTTTCTTTGGAGGGAGGATATATTTTATCACCTGACAGTCAATGTACAACCCCACCTCGCCTTAATCTCATCCCCTAGTGGAGTTTCCTCCCACTCTACCAGAGGTCGGCGTTATCAGAGCGGAAGTAGCAGAGGTCGGATTCCTGTCCCACATAGCCACGGCAACATCAAGGTGCTAATGTAAAGAGTCAGATTGTTGATGAAATATTCAGTGGAGACAGCAAAAGATCATAACATACATTTTTCATTGAAAGCCCCAAGAGGTGTCCAAAACCGTTGTGTATTTTACTCGCATGTGTGTGTTGGGTGTGTGTGTGTGTGTGTGTGTGTGTGTGTGTGTGCCCACCCATGTCTTTTTTTGTGTGTGTGCTTGGATTAGCAGCTGTAATTGGGCACAGTTTGCTGAGTGCATTTAGCTCCACATGAGCATGTAGCATCGGTCCAACCACAATGAAGCGTTTTTTTTTTTATTTCATTAAACATGCAGGCAGGCACAAGCAGAGCAGCCATGAGGCAAATTCATCATAGGCGCAAATAGCACAGTTATCACTACTCAGACAAAACCTAAATACTGTATGTAGCAAAGCAGAATTGAAACATAAATGTTATCTTTGTTTTACACTGAGGTAAATATGTAACTAAATATGTCAGTGTTGATTGAACACTGTGTTGTGGCTTTAACATTAAAGTAAAATGCATATACAGGTCCATCTAAAGAAATTTGAATATCATAAGTTCATGTCTTTCGCTAGTTAAATTCAAAAGTTAAACTCATATATTACAGACATTTTTAAAACATACGAAAAGACTATGTCATATGAAGACCACAGAAATAAAGTAAAGAGACCAAACCTCAGAATTGTGCTAACGTGCTAACCACAAGATTACCATGCTGCACACTCTAGTTTCCCTTGGCATCAATTATAACTGTCGTAACGACTATTCTTTAAGGTTGTTCCAGAGTAACACCAATGCCACCAATGGACATCCCTCCCTAACTGCTTCTTCTTTTCCTTTCGGTTGTCCCGTTAGGGGTCGCCACAGCGTGGCATCCCTGTAAGCCTATCTGCTGCATCCTCTTCTCTAACACCAACTTCCCTCATGTCTTCCCTCACTACATTTATCAGCCTTCTCTTTGGTCTTCCTCTAGCTCTCTTGCCTGGCAGCTCCATCATCATCATCCTTCTACCAATATACTCACTCTCTCTCCTCTGGACGTGTCCAAACCATCAAAGTCTGCTCTCTCTAACTTTGTCTCCAAAACATCGAACCTTGGCTGTCCCTCTGATGAGCTCTTTTCTAATCCTATCCAACCTGGTTACTTGTAGAGAGAACCTCAACGTCTTCATTTCCGCCACCTCCAGCTCTGCTTCCTGTCTCTTCAGTTCCACTGTCTCTAATCCGTACATCATGGCTGGCCTCACCACTGTTTTATAAACTTTGCCCTTCATCCGAGCAGAGAGTCTTCTATCACATAACACACCTGACACCTTCCTCCACCCGTTCCAACCTGCTTGGACCCGTTTCATCACTTCCTTACCACACTCACCATTGCTCTGGACTGTTGACACCAAGTATTTGAAGTCCTCCACCCTTGCTATCTCTTCTCCCTGTAGCCTCACTCTTCCCCCTCCATCCCTCTCATTCATGCAAATATATTCCCTCTTACTTCGGCTAATCTTCATTCCTCTTCTTTCCAGTGCATGCCTTCACCTTTCAAACAGTTCCTCCACCTGCTCCCTGCTTTCACTGCAGATCACAATGTCATCTGCGAACAGCACGGTCCACGGGGATTCCAGTCTAACCTCATCTGTCAGCCTATCCATCACCACTGCAAACTGGAAGGGGCTGTGGGCTGATCCCTGATGCAGTCCCACCTCCAACTTAAATTATTCTGTCACACCTACAGCACACCTCACCGCTGTTCTGCTGCCCTCGTACATGTCCTGTATTATTCTAACATACTTCTCTACCACTCCAGACATCCGCATGCAGTACCACAGTTCCTCTCTGGGTACTCTGTCATAGGCTTTCTCTAGATCTACACAGATACAATGTAGCTCCTTCTGACCTTCTCTGTACTTTTCCATCAACATCCTCAAGGCAAATAATGCATCTGTGGTACTCTTTCTAGGCATGAAACCATACTGTTGCTTGCAAATATTCAAATCTGTCCTGGGTCTAGCCTTCACTACTCTTTCCCATAACTTTATTGTGTGGCTCATCAACTTTATTCCTCTTTAGTTCCCACAGCTCTGCACATCACCCGTGTTCTTCAAAATGGGCACCAGCACACTTTTCCTCCATTTCTTAGGCATCTTTTCACCCGTTAGAATTCTGTTGAACAAGCTGGTCAAAAACCCCACAGCCACCTCTCCTAGATGCTTCCATACCGCCACAGATTTATCATCAGGACAAACTGCCTTTCCATTTTTCATTCTCTTTAATACCTTTCTAAATTCCCCCTTACTATTCGTTGGCACTTCCTGGTCCACCACACTTGCCTCTTCTACTCTCCCTTCTCTCTCATTTTCCTCATTCATCAACTCCTCAAATTATTCTTTCCATCTATCCAGCACACTACTGGCACCAGTCAACACATTTCCATCTCTATCCTTAATCACTCTAACCAGCTGCACATTCTTCCCATCTCGATCCCTCTGTCTGGCCAACCTGTATAGATCCTTTTCTCCTTCTTTAGTGTCAAACCTAGCATTCATGTCATCATATGCCTCTTGTTTGACCTTTACCACCTCTACCTTTGCTCTACGTTGCATTTCCATCTATTCCTTTCTCCTCTCCGTGGTCCTCTGTCTTTCTTCTTCTTAGCTAACCTCTTTCCTTGTATGATTTCCTGTACTTTGAGGTTCCATCACCAAGTCTCCTCCCCTCTCCTACCAGAGGATACACCAAGTACTCTCCTGCCTGTCTCTCTGATCACCTTGGCTGTAGTGGTTCAGTCTTCTGGAAGTTCCTCCTGTTCACCAAGAGCCTGTCTTACCTCTTCTCGAAAAGCCGCTCAACATTCTTCCTTTCTCAGCTTCTACCACATGGTTCTCTGCTCTGCCTTTGTCTTCTTAATCTTCCTCCCCACCACCAGAGTCATCTTACACACCACCATCCTATGCTGTCTCGCCAACTCTCCCCTACCACTACCTTACAGTCAGTAACCTCATTCAGATTACATCATCTGCACAAGATGTATTCCACACGTGCATGCTTCTACCTCCGCTCTTTTTGGTCACCCTCACCCTGTTCCTGCCTCTTCTGGAAGAAAGTGTTCACTCTAGCCATTTCCATCCTTTTTGCAAAGTCTACCACCATCTGTCCCTCCAAGTTCCTTTCCTGAATGCCAAACTTCCCATCGCTTCTTCATCACCCCTGTTCCCTTCTCCAACATGTCCATTACAATCTGCACCAATCACGACTCTCTCTCAGTCTGGGATGTTCAGAAGTACTTCGTCAAGCTCCTTTCAGAATTTCTCTTTCACCTCTAGGTCACATCCTACCTGTGGGGCATAGCCACTAATCAGAATCAGAATCATCTTTATTTGCCAAGTATGTCCAAAACACACAAGGAATTTGTCTCCGGTAGTTGGAGCCGCTCTAGTACAACAGACAGTCAATTTACAGAACACTTTGGAGAAATAAAGACATTGACAAAAAACAATTGTGCAAAAAGATGCAGAGTCCTCTAGCACTTAGAGCAGTTCGAATGACTAATATTGCAATAGTCCAGTGCAATGACCATTGTGCAAAGGGCGCTGAGACTTCAAGGAGTGTATGCAGTTTAAAGTGACAAGTAGTGCATTATACATTATAGATAACACCCTCAATTTCAAGTTTCGGCCTCATCACTCGATCTGATACTCTTTTCACCTCCAAGACATTCTTAGCTAACTCTTCCTTTAAAATAACCCATACTACATTTCTCTTCCCAACTACACCATGATAAAATAATTTGAACCCTGCCCCTAAACTTCGAGCCTTACTGCCTCTCCTGGACACACAGTATATCAACCTTTCTCCTAATTATGTCAACCAACTCCTGAGATTTTCCTGTCATAATCCCAACATTCAAAGTCCCCACATTCAGTTCTAGACTCTGTAATTTCCTCTTCTCTTTCTGCCCAAGAACCCGCTTTCCACCTCTCCTTCATCTTCGACCCACAGTAGCTGAATTTCCGTCAGCGCCCTGCAGGTTAACAACGCCGGTGGTGGACGTTGTTAACCCGGGCCACGACCGATCCGGTATGGAATCCTTTGGATGAAAGCTCATATTTGTTTGGCAAAGTTTTAAACCGGATGCCGTTTCTGACGCAACCCTCTGCATTTATGTGGGCTCGGGACCGGCCTACAGTTTGCATTGTCTTGTGCCCTGATAGGGCTGCATTTGCCCCTTATAGTGCTGCATTATAATATCTCCCTAAATGCAGTAAATAAAAATGCCCTCAGATGATATTTGTGGATTTTCCGCTGTATATGCCTAACCACTTAACTGCAACCACACGTTGTAACCAAACGATGGTAAAATATTGTCTTTGTAGCAAAATAAAATATAGTGTTTACAGCACAGCAGGTTGGCTGTGTTTGTGAAATTTTCTAAATTTGTCAAGCAACAAATGTTTTGCATTTGTTTTGCATTTGCACTCCCTCAGCACAGTGCATATGTGAAACAGACTGTATGACCAAGGATTTTTCAGATTTAACAATACACTAACGCACAACTCAATCCAGTTCAGCAAGGACGCTTGATAAGCACCCTCTATAGGGTGAGAGATCAAAGGTGAAAGTGGTAGAAGAATTACACATTTCACGTTTTTTTTTGTAACTTCAAAACGAACAATTGAAGTTACAACAATGAACTTCAGCTACTGTCTTCTTCGACAACTTAAAATCAACGCAGGAGTGTGCGGTGAGATGGGGACCACCATGTACGTATGGATGTAAAAGAGGGTTTAAAAGCCCTAACCTTACATAATTAAGGATGTCATTGAACTGTGTTTTCATCTTCTCATCACCGTCTGCACTTCTGAAACATCCAACATGTCTAACATCTTATCTGTGGGAGTTATGTATCGCCAAGTTCACTCTGATTGGAACATTTGTAACATTGTTTAGGCTGTCAGCACAAGGCAGACAACATGGCATGCGTGGAGGTTCACATGAGAAGATGACCCTTGAAAGTAAGAAGTAAAACAAGCAAATGAAGAATACAGAAAGGAAACCATTTTAGAAGAACAGGAAGTGTACTGGAAATTGCATCCAGTGTGTGTGTCTTTGTTGGCAAGAATTAATTGCACCACTTTGGTGTGCATCTGCCTGGTCTAATTTGCTGAGTGAATTTAGGTTTACATGTGTGTTGAATCAGTCCAACCGCAATGAAGAGTTTTCATTGCACAAAACACAGGAAAGGACACTCGAAGCCATCAGTCGTTTGCATAAGGTGTGCATTTCATATAAAAAGCACCTTTAAGTATTTTGCATTATTCTTAATAGTCACCTACATGCAGTGAAATTTACTGTAACTCAGAAGCATCATGACACGTTATTACTTACAATAATACATATAATGGCAAAAATTAATATTCAAAAGAACTGTGGGTCAGATTGACATTTTTGACAGACTAGTCTGGTCACAGCCTATACATTTTGTCAAGGGGGGGGGGGGGGCTTTCAGAGCAACACCCCCCCCCCCCCAGAACCACTACTGACTATGAGCTGCAACTTTTTTCACAGCTTTAATCGATGCGGTTTAAACATTGATGGGGCTTATCTGCGGATTATCGCAATTCCAGCAGCATCACATTCTGCTGTAGTCTTAGTTCATTAGCTTTAAAAAATGCAGGCATCTAAAGGCATTTTTTGTTTGCTCTTTTTACTTTTCCTTCCAACTACCTTTGTTTTTTGTTTGTTTGTTTTTTTAACACAATAGATTCTCAGTACACAAACTTAATTTGTCTTTATTATTACCTTTTTTGTAAACTGAAATGTTTGCAAACCGAAGCATTAAAGTAAAAAAAATCCCAGTAAAATGAATGGCACTTAATCCAAGCCAGCCAAAAAAAACAAGTAGCCTTCATGATGACGGCACTCCAGGAGCCTCCAGCCCAGCCACTGGACGACCTGCGCGAACCAGAGCGGGGAGGAGCGGGCAAGAGCTCAATGGGCCGCTGCTGCATCTGCGTCACTTTCCAAGGCTTCTTAATAGCACAATCATTTGCACTTTCCACTTTCTTGGCTACCATACTAGAGGCTAATTTACACCAAAAAACAACCTGTGTACGTGGCGCTCAAGGTAAATGACGTTAACTCTGCGTGACAAAAAGCACAACTGAATGTTACAAATGTATAAATGTTTGTCATGTAAATGTGGTCCTAAAACTGCTTAAGTAGGTGCGAACATCTGTGAATAGATGGTGTCCAGATGCTAATCCTCAAAACGAGCTTGTGTATTTGGCGGAAAAGATGAAAAAGATAAATCGGTGCAGATTGAGTTAAAGAAGAGGATTGTTCACAAGAGCTATAAAGAGCTGAGCCAGAAGCAGCTTTAAACTTGAAAACAAAATCAGAATCTGAAACTTCCTCTATTTACTTTATATTTGATCATTTAGTTTGACCTCCCACCATTATCATTCTTGGCTATCAGAAAATTATTTCCTTGAAGGAGCCTTTCCTTTTCCTTTGCCGTGTGTGTGGGCAGTTGTCAGTCATTGGTCAGGACCTTTCTGAGCAAATGATCCCATACCAAAACAAACACACAGTTGAACAAACTGTTCACAAGTAGCGCTGCTGGTAAAGTGGCGTCATATAACAGTACCGTTCTTGTGATCTGGGTTCCATTCCCAAGCGATGCGTGTGTGTCTGTAATAGGATCTTTTTTTATTAACCAGCGCAGTTTAAGGTTTCCTGCGTGATCGACCACGAGAATGTCTTTTTCCACTCGGATCCCTCTGCACTCAAAGCCTTTGCGTTAGCTGTTGGAGAAGCATTGAAGCAGGGAGCATTTTGTTCCGTTACCAAGACCACAAAGCATTCGTGTCGTTGCTGAGCCAAACCTGAGCAACGACTCAAAATGAAGTGAACATCAATCTGGAGCTTCAGAATCCAGTTGGTACATGAGACGCACACACTCACTAGCATCTTTAGACAATTGACTGACTTGAATTGTTTGCTTTGCAGCATGCATGTCAGGTCAGGATAGGCAGTGTAACTTTTAAAGTCAGGGATTGTCAAAGTGTGGTCCGTGAAAAGACTGGTACTCGATCCCAGTGATTTTCAACCGGGGTGTCATGGCACACTAGTGTGCTGTAAGAGATCAGGGGTGCAGCACAAACTATGCAATTTTGCTCAATTTGTCCGAAGATTATTACAAATTTACCTCTGATAATTGATCAAATCCCTCTGTCCATTTTCTATACTACGCATCCTCCAGGTGAGCTGGAGGCCAATCCCAATTGACTTTGGGTGAGAGGTACCCAGGACTGGTTGGCAGCCAATCGCAATCGCAGGGCTGAAGTGATCAAATGCTAACATGTAAATAAATAGTAGCTGTGCTAACATATAGGAAGAGAAACCTGAGTACAGCGTTCCCCTGTATATTCGCTACTCAGTGAGTCGCCTATTTGCAAGATTTTCTTGGAACTTATCAATGAAAAGTTCTATTCAGAGTTTTTGTGCTCAGGCCAAAGTCCTGTCTAATAGAAAAGTAGTGCTTTGTTGCCATCTTGTGGTATCTATAGGCAAATATACATTTTTGACACTGTCAATTACTTACGGCTTTTTGCTGTTCGTGTCAAGGCTCGGTCCCTCATTGGGGCTTTTCTGTACAGAAAACACAAAAGCAAATCGATAAGGGTTTTACAGTATATTGTGTTCTGTGGTCAGGTACTACCGTATTTTCACGACCATTAGGCGCACTTAAGTCTTAAATTTTCTCCAAAATGGACAGGGCGCAGTCCCTGGTGGTCTAGTGGTTAGGATTCGGCACTCACCGCCGCAGCCCGGGTTCGATTCCCGGTCGGCGAACACACTTTCTTAAAAAGGCGGCATGGTGGACGACTGGTTAGAGCGTTTGCCTCACAGTTCTGAGGAGCGGGGTTCAATCCCCGGCCCCGCCTGTGTGGAGTTTGCATGTTCTCCCCGTGCCTGCGTGGGTTTTCTCCAGGCACTCCGGTTTCCTCCCACATCCCAAAAAACATGTGTGGTAGGTTGATTGAAGACTCTAAATTGCCCGTAGGTGTGAATGTGAGTGCCCTGCAATTGGCTGGCAACCAGTTCAGGGTGTACCACGCCTCCTGCCCGAAGATAGCTGGGATAGGCTCCAGTACGCCCGCGACCCTAGTGAGGAGAAGTGGCCTTATAATGCGGCGCGCCTTATGTGTGCACCGAGTTTCAACATCTATAAATGTTGTGAGATGAGTGCTCCGCTTGACTTTTTTTTTAATTTATTTTTTTTTTTTTTAGCATTTCCTGCCGACACGCTGCTTACACAGAGGAAAAGCGGACGTGACTGAGGACATAGGAAGGGTGCGTGAAGTAGGACACTAAAGCCACGCCCCCAGTAGGTACACAGCCCCGGGGTGTTATTTTAAAAAAAACAATTAATTTATGTATTTATTTATTTTGCCGCTTGACTGACTGTGAGCATTTCCGGTGTGTGCATTGTGCAAAACAACATCGGTTTGGCTAAGGACCCCCGAAAATGTCACCTACGAAGACACGCTTACGAAGCACAGTTTAAACTGCAAGCTGTCAGTTACGCGGAGCAACATGGGAATCGAGCAGCCGCGAGAGAATTCAAGATCTCGAATCCATGGTTCGCAAGTGGAGAAGCAGGAAAACGAGCTTCACCAAGTCAAGAAGACAAAGCTGAGTTTCCGCGGAAACAAGGCGAGGTGGCCGAGTTGGAAGGCCAACTCGAGCAATGGATTAATGAGCAAAGAACAGCCGGGAGAAGCGTCTCTACAGTCACCATTCGACTGAGTGCAATAACTCGGGGCTTGCCATCATTCCGGGAGGCTTGACGAACCGCCGGACATCCCTGTAAACAGGGTGTTCAAAGTAAAGTGAGCGGCATGGGAGCCATGGATGACAGATGGCGAACACAGTTTTACTAAGACTAGGAGGCGGCGCTGGGCGAGTTACGCCACAATTTGTGAATGGATTGTGGATGCTGGGGCTAACGTGTCGGCTTGCACTGTTGTTCGAGCTTTCGCACGGCAACGAGACTGACTTGAACCTGCCGTGTTTGATTGAGAACTTGCCCAGCTGTTCATTTCGGATACAGAAGTTAAGGACTTTGATGGATTGATAAAAAAAAAAAAATAAGGTGAGTACATTGTTAAATAGTTCAATAAAGTACAACCGAACCCAGTTTTGCTCCCGCTGCCTGTTTAAAAACATTGTTTTTAGCGTGGCATAGTAGGTATTATGACTGTATATTATAGCATCCTGGAGGCCAGACGCAGCCACAATGCATCATGGGTGTGTGAAACGGAGGCTGCACTGAGACTCCCTTCTCCTATGTGAATAGATCCATATGATTTCATGTGTTGGATTTGTGTTGGGCACCGCACAGTTCTGAGGTTTGGGGTTCAAATATCGGCTCCAGCCTTCCTGTGGGGAGGCTGCACGTTTTCCTTGTCCTTGCATGTCCCTTTGCTTGCGTGGGTTTTCTCTGGGTACTCTGACTTCCTCCCGCATTCCCAAAACATGCATGTTAGGTTCAGTGAAAACTCTGAACCGTCCATTGGTGTGAATGTAAATTCTTGCAGATTTTTGCAGCTGTGCCCCGTGATTGGTTGGTGACCGGCCTATGGTATACCCTGTCTCTCACTCAAAGTTAGCTGGGATAGGTTCCAGCTCGCTTGCGCTCTCGAAAATGGATGGATGGCTGGATTTGTGTGGATTATGTGTGTTTGGCAGGGGGACTCACCACAATACAGTTAGTTTTAAAGGCGCATTCAAGAATGTAGATGCTGAATGTACATCCAAATGTCTTTTGCAAGCACTTTGAAAGCCAGGCCCTCTGTGTAATTTATTTATCATTTATTTTCCTACTGTTCAACACACAAGCTTTGAGAACACCTACTCGCAAAAAGGGGTCACGCTTCACCGCAAAAGTACTTACAGAGTGTGTTTACATATTTCATAAGTTAGGCATGCAGACTAACGTGATAATGGTGCACTAGAATGACAATGATTTACTGTTCGCACACACACACACACACACACACGGTCAATAATGCTCCATAAGCATCTGTGTATGTAAAACATACACACATACAGTACACGCAAAGCACTGCTTCTTTTACACACACTTGATTTGAAGATATTCAGTAACAAGGCTCAAGGGACCTCAACTTCCCTAAAGGGGAGCGCTAATGGAAAGGATGGGCGAGGTTAGCATGATTATTGGTTGCTCCAAGGACTCCATGATTGTGAGACATGAAATGAGGACATCGTGTTTGCTGTGTTGATCAGCGAGTACACCACACACTAAAAAAGCAGTAAGCACACACTTGCCGATATTTTCCTCATCATATGTGGAGTCTCTCACATTTTCAAATCAGTGTGTGTACCTAGGCTTTAGACATTGTTAACTGAAATGTGTTGTAATTTGCAAGCCAAGCCAGTAGTTGGTGATGATGATGATTTCAAGTATACGCGTCTGTCATGTGATCTTAAGTTCCCTCATGGAGTTACCAGAGTACAGTATATCTATTCGTTTGAGTAAGACAAACACACAAAGTCGAGCAAAACCAGAGCAATGAAAACAGTAAAAGACGCTTGGAATCAGCCGATTGTCATTTCAACATTTCAAAGGGCTTTTTTGCCTGTGTATAACCTTACGTAAGATTATCAGTGATGATAAGCCACAGAGGAAAATGTTCATGAAGGATAAAATAACGCACACACACGCTAGATGTACATTTGTCATCTTAAGTGGTGCACGCACATTTGCTTAATAGACTCTATGCACGCAGCACTTCCGCGTTTGGGGTAAGGTGGCGTGTTAACTTCCGGACAGCGGGTAAATGCATAGTGACAACAACGTCAAAGTCGTCAAGGTTCCCTCGCTGTCAGCCGGAATTACTTAAAATTACCGTGACTAATGTGTTAGCTGCAGAATTTATGCAGATTTCCAAGTAACGACCAAGTGATTGAAGGAGCCATATCTAATTGAATTAACCATTTGCAGTTTCACTGTACAGGTCTAGGAATACTTCCACTTGCCTGGCTTCATTTTTGAGACACTCATCTCTCACCTCAACTCACCGGTATATATAGAGCACTTTAAAGAACCGCAGCTGTAACAAATTGTTGTAGATAAAGATTGAACATAAAAAGCCTCGAGTAGAAAACCTTTACTGTCATTGTATATTGGCGATACAACAAAATTGTGGTTATGAAAAATAATAAGAATAATGATGACAAGCCTTTCCTAGTGCCAGGATGAATCTTTTCATGGCTCAAGAGTTTCTCGATCCCCGTGACAGGAGCGACTGGACGGAGCCATGCAGCGCCGAGTGGGGAGGGAGCTTTGACCGCTACCGACTCTTGTATTCATTGTGATGGACAAATTGTGTCTGTGAATACAAACTTTATATACTTATAAAAATATACATCTCCTTTGTTGTTCTGGATTACTGGGAAATGTGTTAAAACTCAAAGTCACTAAACATTTGCTTGAGGAGCTATCTCACCATCTTTTAAAAGTAAAATATTTGATGCCATTTCAGCCTCGAAAATAACAGCAATGAACTGTTGAATATAGCTACAGTATTACGCAAGGCAGATTTTTCTTCCGCGATCTACTCGAATCATGGTCCTACCAAATATCATAAATGTTAAACCTGTTCACTATTTAGAACGGCAAATTCTTACGGGTGTGCTCAAGAGTTCAGCTGAGCCACGGAATTGTAATTGTGATGTGCGACGGAACGATCGCCGATCGCCATTTAGGAAGCGACACGAAGCTCGCACAAAAATTGAGGAGCTTTCTTCTTCTTTGTATTTTCCGGCAGTCCGGATGCCTCTCCTGCCTCTCACAGGTCAGACTTAGTACGAGAGCAGACATCGATTTTCAGTGGAGATAGTATCGTTTGTGTGGTGTGCGGTGTGGGTTGACCCTCTTGCCGATTTTTTTCCTCATCATGAGGGGGGTCGCTTACATTTTGAAAAATGGTTATGCTGGTAAAAATCAGTATGTGTGTACCCCGTTTTAGACCACATTAAATCAGAGCATGGGCTCAGATTTGAGCCGATCCATCTTAGTAACGCGCAATGCCCAAAACCCCCCAACACACACACAAATTACTTTCTTGTCTCGCAAATGTGCTTGTCTCATGGCAGCGACCTAGTTTACAGCCTTGCCTCTGAGCACCCGAGACTCGTTTCCTTTTGAAGATGAAGCGTGCAGCGCGGCATGACAAGACTTTTACAGAAGCTCAGCAAGCAATAAATACTAACAGGCACGTCGCACTTCACATATCAATACCTCATTTTATCACTCTACTGGTAACATCCTCGAGTGTTCCACTTCACAGCGACAACATTGTTGATATGTCTCAGGCATGTGACCGAAACATTAGCATAAAACATTTGTTGAGGCTGCTCATCCTTTTGGAACATCCATCCATCCATTTTCAGTAGCCCTTTTCCTCATTACGGTCACAGGTTATTTATACTAGAATTGTGGAATTATTAAGTTACATCAACAACTGCTTTTCATATAAAAAATGTATTATGTGAAATACAAAAACTGTAAAATCATGCAAACTTTTTTTTTCTTCATTTTTTATTTTATTGATGTGGCTAAATGCATTTGAGAATATTACATGAAACAATGAAATTCAGAATTAAATACTGTCCAAATAAAACTGACGCTGAGCAAAGTATATATTTATAAACTAACATAATCAAGAAATCAAGAATCAGTTATAGCTCCTCCGTTTTGCCGCGGTAGACTTCAGACAATTGAGACGCTTGATAATATGGCGGCGTGAGAACGACAACCGGGTCACGGTCAAAGGATCGAGGACCGAGGAGCTAGTTGCAGTTAAGAGAGATGATCTGCCCTTAGAGTCTTCATCCAGCCATCCATCCATCCATTTTCTTCTGCTTATGCACGGTCGTGCGGGCAGCGTCTTAAGCAGCGAAGCCCAGGCTGTGTCCAAAGTCACTCACAAACCACTATGTAGTGTAGTGGTGTCCAAATGCTTCTGTGATCAAATTCAATGCCCTACATAGTGCACTCAAAATTTACCACAAAGCATAGCAAAAAAGTTGTGACCAACCGATGGTCACTCACCGAGTCGTGATCGACCATAATGCATTGCGCCTTCAGAGAAGAACAAATGGTAGTAAAACATACAAAGAGTGTCTTGCAAAGTCTTGATGAGTGGCGATATCAGACATTATCGCCACAATATTTCACATGAGCACTGCTCCACTTATCATATGGGTGCGCTTGTGTTGCATGCCTTCAGCTGCGTGTTGTGTTATTATTGCTGCAGGATGAAAAGAGGACGGTGTTTTAAAATAGAATCATCTTAAATCTCTGTGCTCCAAAGAGAGAGCGAGAAAGTGTTGATGTTAGACAAAACAGATTCCGAAAGAAGACCGCGAGACTCTGTCACTCACACACCCACATGCACGCACACACGCATGCACACGTTAAAAGATTGCACGTCACTTTCATCCCCAACATCAGAGTGTGCTCCTCACAAGCGTGTCGCGTGGCTTCAGCACATTAGTGACGTAACGCTGCTTAGCTGAAACACGGAGCGGCCCTCAGCTTTGTGGAGGCAGCTTTTTTTCCTGCAGCCTGAAGTGGGCTACATGGTGCATTTGAATCCAATTCTAATCATCTTTGCACTCCTGAGAGCAAAGCAAATCAGAGAAGGAGCTGGAAATAGTGAGCGAAAAAGGTGGCTGTTGTGTATGAAAGTGTTGACAGTCGATTGTGGATAAGAAGTAATTGTACTTCTGTGGATCCTTTCATGTCCAACACCCCCGATGTTGTTCAATTCCAAATTTGCGGGAGAATATAAGTTTGAACGACGTCACATGAGATGTCATCAAACAGGAACTTTGCTTTTTCTGACCCTGTTTAGAAAAGAAAGAAATCCATTAGAAGTTACCGACGTAGTAAGTTATCACGTTATTTAAACATGTTTAAAACATGTTTTATATTTTGCAGTGTTAACTTCATCAAAGTTAAAACTGAGTTTTTGTAACTTATCATGCACACTTGCATGACAAGTAATAAATGTAACCTTAAAGGGGACATATTACGAAAAATCTAAAATATTGTTGAAGGAGCCAGTGGTGGATTTGCGCAAGCGCCGTTCACTTCTCGTCTGGACGCAGATAGCTGAACACTCCTGCTCTGGATGGAGTCTCAGAGTCGGAGCCAAAAGTCTCCAGTCATGGATTTGTTGCTCGTCGCGCTATTGAGAAATAAGGTGACAATACTGAGTTGTTGTTGTGACCATCAGGACTCGCATGATTTGTTTGACACAGTTTTTACGTCGGATGCCCTTCCTCACGCAGCCTACCAATTTTGCATCTGGGCTTACTACCAGTCCTGGCAGTACTGAAAAGCCCTTGCTTTTTGTCACAGTCCCCTTTCTCCTCCCCCGGTCATCATGGTAACCAACCCTGTATTGTGCATCTGCATGAGATGTAAGCCCCACCCCCAAAAAAAGTGATTTGAACCAGAGTATGGTTGGATATGAAGCGTGGATTAATTCTTAATCTTTTTATGTATTTTGACAGAAGAATGTCACAGACACATTATTTAGACACCTGGGAACTGTTCTAAATTCTGACTAAAAACAATAGCTCTCCTTTAAAACCTTGCCTGTGCAGTTAATCATGTTTATTGGTGAAGGTTTGATCCTTCTATTTCCATCATTATTTGCCCCTGGCTCGTCACAAAAGGAGGGGAAAAACCAGTCCTGATGTGCAGTAGTTTGCTTGGGAAATTTCAACTATTAAGACTCAAATCCACAGTTTAGTTTTGTTCGAGTACAAAGATCTATTATAGCCATGAAACAAATGCTTTTCCTCCATACAGCGCAAAATGGAATGACAATAAAAAAAACTCAAACTGTGTCTACAAAGTAAAATAATCCTAATAATATCATTTTCTTACAATGTTCCATGATGTCATAACTGGCTCGATGTGGTTGTCTCCATCAGATATTTTCCCACAGTTAAAATGACAGCTGCTGTATCACTGAGTGCCAGCTGCACTCCAACGGTCTAGAAACACACACACATGCACGTACACACACACTCTCAAACACATTCTCAATATAAGCAAGGCCGGTGAGTTAAACTTAAGTTTAGATGTACTGTAATTCACGATTACTTCTCACACATTTATGAAATGTGCTTACACACAACTGAAAAATTATTTGCTCACACACATTACGGAAACGCTCTCACACACAACTGAATCCCCTTCTACATTCCTGACTTCAACTCTGGTCTGCCAGAATGGTTGTGTCACACACACACCAAAAAAAACACACTTTTGTGATCACAAGTAGGGATGGGGATTGATTTTTTTCAATGTATTTAGCATATAGCTATGGTAAAAATGTAAACGTTATTATTTTCAATGATCCCATTCAAACACACATTAAAATGCTTCCAAATGCTAGACTCTGCCATTTAAACATTTTACTCTAAAAATAAGAAAAATACAATTAGCCTAGCTACCCTTGAAAATGTATTTCCCCTTAAGCTGACATTAAATTATTGGCAATTATCGCTGATCATTTCTTCATTCGTTTATAAAGCACATTTCATATACAAACACTATTAAATGGATAAACAATAACTAAAAAATACAATAGAACACAAATATTCTATGGAAAGGTACCATTCAAAATATTTGGTAGTACGAATCTCTTGCTGTGTACATTGTAATGTAGTGTAATGTAATTAATCGTTATTCATTTATCATACAATGTTAGTGTAGCATCCAAGGTATAGGGCAAAAGTCACTCTTGTCACACAAAAACTCAGGAACTCATACAACCTCGGAGCGCGCGTGCGGCAGTCGTAATCCTGCCCGAGGCTCGAACCCAGGTTACCACAGTCACTCAGGTTCCGGCATCCGATAGACATGCACACTGCACAGACTCTGTTTATTGAACTCAGCTAAAAAGTGACTAGCACACCAGTAACAGTCATCTCCTTAGCACTCACTCACCGGACATAACTAATCGATTTATGCGTCGATTGCCTGGAAAGTGAGGCATAAAGATGATGTAATAGAATAGCGACTTGTTGAGTTACCATCTGGGATGCTACAGTAGTGTAGCAATAGAGCTAACACAATATCTTACACATAAAAAAGAATTCTATAAACGATAGAGGGTTGTACTGTACAGTAGTGCCATGTTGGAAAAGTTCAGAACCAAAACACACTTCTTGCGTGTGACCCAAGTGCGACCTAAGAGGTATCGATAAGCAAAATCGTCAGGCAAGCACACAAACGATGGCGGGGAATCAAATTACTGGAACCGTTTTTTTTAATTCCCTTCCCTAATCAACACAGTTTGGATACCCTCAAGTTTTGCCGATACACTCTGCTTGACAGAGGTGGGTAGCAACGCGTTACATTTACTCAAGTAACATTTTGGATAAATTGTTCTTATCAGAGTAGTTTTAATGAAGCATACATTTTACGTTTACTCAAGTATTTATGTTAAGAAGAAACGACTCCTACTCCGTTACAATAATCTACATCAGAATCAGAATCATCTTTATTTGCCAAGTATGTCCAAAACACACAAGGAATTTGTCTCCGGTAGTTGGAGCCGCTCTAGTACAACAGACAGTCAATTTACAGAACACTTTGGAGACATAAAGACATTGACAAAAAACAACAACAAACAACAATTGTGCAAAAAGATGCAGAGTCCTCAGTTCGAATGGCTAATATCGCAATAGTCCGGTGCAATGACCATTGTGCAAAGGGCACTGAGACTTCAAGGAGTGTATGCGGTTTAAAGTGACGAGTACTGCGATAATCTGGGACAATGTTGGTTGTGCAAATGTTACAGATACTCCTCAATCAGTGTGCAAATGGAGCAGATGCTACTCTGGCATGAGTGGCCACTATATGCAAATAGTGCAGCACGGCGAGACAACTACAGTGAGTGCACGAGTAATACATAATACAGAAATGTGACAACGAACTCAAGTCAAAAAATTGCCAGCTTGTTGTAATGGAATTGTAAGTCAGCTGTTCAAGAAGTTGATTGCAAGAGGGAAGAAGCTGTTGGAATGTCTACTAGTTCTAGTTTGCATTGTTCGGTAGCGCCTACCTGAGGGAAGGAGCTGGAAGAGCTGGTGACCAGGGTGGGGAGGGTCCGAGAGGATTTTGCACGCCCTTGTCTTAGTTCTGGCAGCGTGCAAGTCCTCAAGGGTGGGTAGGGGGGTACCGACAATCCTTTCAGTAGTTTTGATTGTCCGTTGCAGTCGGAGTTTGTCCTTTTTTGTAGCAGCACCAAACCAGACTGTGATGGAAGAACACAGGACTGATTCGATGACCGCTGTGTAGAACTGTCTCAGCAGCTCCGGTGGCAGGCCATGCTTTCTCAGAAGCCGCAGGAAGTACATCCTCTGCTGGGCCCTTTTGAGGACGGAGTTGATGTTGGTCGCCCACTTCAGGTCCTGGGAGATTGTAATTCCCAGGAACTTGAAGGTCTCGACGGTTGACACAAGGCAGCTGGACAGCGTGAGGGGCAGCTGTGGCGAAGGATGCCTCCTGAAGTCCACGATCATCTCTACAGTCTTGAGCGTGTTCAGCTCCAGGTTGTGTCGGCCACACCACAGCTCCAGCCGCTCCGCTTCCTGTCGATATGCAGACTCGTCACCGTCCTTGATGAGGCCGATGACAGTGGTGTCATCTGCAAACTTCAGGAGTTTGACAGTCGGGTTCGCTGAGGTGCAGTCGTTCGTGTAGAGAGAGAAGAGCAGCGGAGAGAGGACACAACCTTGGGGCGCCCCAGTGCTGATGCTGCGTGTGGATGAGGTGGCCTCCCCCAGCCTGACCTGCTGTGTCCTGCCCGTCAGGAAGCTGTAAATCCACTGGCAGATGGCAGGTGAGACGCTGAGCTGGAGAAGCTTGGATGAAAGGAGTTCAGGGATGATGGTGTTGAACGCTGAGCTGAAGTCCACGAACAGGATCCTCGCGTAGGTCCCTGCACTGTCGAGGTGTTCTAGGATGAAGTGCAGTCCCATGTTGACTGCATCATCCGCAGACCTGTTCGCTCGGTAGGCAAACTGCAGGGGGTCCAGCAGGGGACCTGTGACACTCTTGAGGTGGTCCAGCACAAGACGTTCAAAGGACTTCATGACCACAGATGTCAAAGCGACAGGCCTGTAGTCATTCAGACCCGAGATTGCAGGTTTCTTGGGGACTGGGATGATGGTGGAGCGTTTGAAGCAGGATGGAACTTCGCACATTTCCAGTGATCTGTTGAAGATCTGAGTGAAGACTGGCGCGAGCTGGTCCGCGCAGACTTTGAGGCAGGATGGAGACACGTGGTCCGGGCCTGCCGCTTTGTTAATCTTTTGTTGTTTGAAGATGCGTCTCACATCCTGTTCATGGATGGTTAACGCAGAGGTCAGAGGTGTGATTGTGGTCGCGGGTGCGGCCGGGTTGGTGTGTGGTGTGAAACTGTCCTTTTCAAATCTGCAGTAGAAGGTATTCAAGTCGTTGGCTAGTGTGCTATTGTTCTCAGCTTGGGGGGATCGTCGCTTGTAATTAGTCAGCGACTGGAATGCATGCCAGACTGATTTAGACTGCCACTCGCTACTTTCATTTATCAATCATTGCGTGCGCAATCTATTTTTAGACTTAGGTTTTCGACTTCCACGTCGGGCGCTGTTGCTCCAATCCATCGTGATTACCACAGTGACTTAACTCAAGTTCACCAATCAAACGACACAAGAAAGTCACATGTCTGCACACAAGGTTTTCTACTGGGCTTCGCGGGCCAATCAAAGAGAGTCGTGATACCCGCGCGCAACTTGAGTTTACATTACAGACTACGAAAAACAACAGCTTTCACACGCAGCGCACTTTTGTCACTGCCCAAATGTGGATATTTCAGCCCAGTTCTAATTTGAGAAAACACCTCGCGGTAAGTTGCAGATGTTTTTGCTGTTGTTTTGCATATGGCGACAGCATTAGCGCCATTTTATGATCACAAGTAACTGTAAAACATGCATCTTGTTTTCTCTCTCTCTCTCTCTCTCGCTCACACACACTATCAATAGTTCTGGTCAGCAAACTGCTTCTTCATTTAGCCGTTTTCACGGATAAAGCAAATCATGTTTCTGTAAGGCCCTCTGGGGATGTGTTGTTGTTTTTTTCACTTCAAAACTGAAATGGTGGCAGGTGTGTGTGGACTCCCATTGAACATGAATTGTAATGTGATCTGTTACTTTTGAACACAGCCACATGCCAGTTATAAGAGTATGTACATCCTTAGACAACCAAATTTTCCATCCATCCATTTTCTGTCCCACACATCCTCACTAGGGTTGCGGCCGTGCTGGAGCTATCCCAGCTATCTTCAGGCGAGAGGCAGGGTACTCTCTGAACTGGTCGACCAGTCAATCGCAGGGGACATAGAAACAAACAATCATTCACACCTGCGGGCAATTTAGAATCTTCAATTAACCTACCACGCATGTTTTTGGGATGTAGGAGGACAAATTTTGCATTTTCAGGCTCCAAAATTATGTTTGATGTACACAAATGAAACTGTTTTTATCCATTTTTGATACCACTTATCCTAATTCGGGTCGCAGGTGAGCGGAAATTTATCCCAGCTGACTTTGGGGGGGAGGCGTAGTACACCCTGGACTGGTTGCCAGCCAATCACAGGGCACATACGAACAAATAACTAGACACACTCACATTCCCACAGATGGACACTTTAGTATTCAATGAAATCCAACGTGCATGTTTTTAGACACGGGAGAAAACCGGAGCACCCGGAGAAAACCCAGGTCCGAACCGTGACCTCGGAACAGTGAGGCAGGCATGCAAAACACTCATCCACACTACTGTCCCAAGTTTAAAAACAAAAACATGTAAACGTCCCTTTGACTTAACTCAACTAATCTAATGTCAGTCGTTTTAAATGCATGCTACAGTTCAATTCACCGAGGAAAAAAGAAAGCAGATGATCTTTTCCAATTCATAAACTTCTTTCACGTCCTGGATGGTCTCAACCGCAGTGTCGACTTGTCAGAAAAATTTAGCTGAAGGAAAGAATGGGGGGGGGGAATAAATAGTTCCAGCAGAAATACTTTGGTTGGCCTGGAAAAAAGATAAGTGGAGTCTGCAGAGTTGACATTATTCCGTGGACCTCCACTCTAGTGTGATATTGTCAGGCACGGTAATAATCATCGCTACTGAGAGAACATATCAAAAACTGTGTCTTTTGCCATTTAACAGGGCATCCCCCTAATTATGCACACTGACAACCATGTTTAAGAGCAAGATTGAGAGGCCATCATTGCTATGATTGAGATGAACGGATATGAGGACGACAATGGTAAAATGGATGAACAGAGATAAGCGGAGCCCAAAGCAATGCCTTGCAACAACGTGCTAAGCTAACACAGACAACCCACATTCTCTTTCCCACGGGATACGCACACAAACATGTGCACGCACACACATAAACACACACGCACACACACAAATATAGTAAAAAACAAAAAAAACAAACACACACACACAGAGATCCCATCTGGCTTAGTGGCTTAATCAGCTTATCACATGCAGAATGTCAATTTGAAGCTCTGACAAACTGTACATTAATGCTATTCCGGAGATCAGGACATACAGTACCTAAATGAGCCAGCTCTTATTTTTGTTTATTGAAACTGTAAACTTTTAAGATGGATGTAAACGCCCAAGTCCGAATGAAATTGACCCCATTTGAAAGCATTCGGATTATGAGCATTGATTCCTAACAGTGTTCACAGCAATCGAACCAAACTTGAATAAAATGATGTGTTGATGTTCTGTAGATTAGAAGAAGCTGGAAGACCAGGAAGGACCTCTGTCTTCATGCAACTCATTTACCAAAACAGGTAGCGCGCATGTCATTTGTAATAGAAGTGTAGGCCTACAGCATGTACCGAACGAACAGAGCTGGAACAGTCCAAATCACCTTTCGGTTCTCACTGGGAATAGGCCAACAGCAAAAAGCCCAATACAAAGAGATAGAAATGGGTATAGTGTAACCAATATGGAAGCGGAGGTGAACATATATCCTATCATATCCCATATTACGTCATATAAAATTCCACTTTTGAGGCCTGTTTTCAAACGTTTTCAGGTTCCAAAACACTGGGCCAGCTGAAAGCTAATCGCCACAATGACAAAACCATGTTTTTCTCTGCTTTAAGTTCAAAACGATCTTGTGTGGGGGTTGACTAACTTTCGAATCTTTGTTGCGTATCTCTCAAGGACCAGCCATACGACAATCAGATGAATTTCCAACAGTCAATGAAACATTGAAGCTTAGCCTTCTGAACAAGTGTCATCTATCCATCCATTTTCAACACCGCTTGTCCTCATTAGGGTCAGGGGTGAAACGGAGGCGATACCAGCCGACTTTGTGCAAGAGTTGGGGTACACCCTACACTGGTCTTCAATCACAGGACACATATAGACAAACAACTGTTGGAGGTAGAAAAAAAGCGAACAAAGAAAGGTTGCGGCCCGGGTTTAGCCTTTCGACCGTTCAAACCTCTATTAGCCGGTTCTTTTATTCTGGTTGAGGTGATTCTTCAAATGATTAGCCTGGATGCAAAGTTGAACAATTTATTTGAAAATACAGAGTCAAACAATAAGCTTGGTGAAGGTCCAGCACTGGGATCTTACACACATGGCTCGGAATAGCGTCTGTTCGAAAGAGACACCGGAGGTTTTCGTTGTAGTGTTTTATAGTCCAAAGATTGCTTCCTATCATGACATCGTGCAGTCTTGGACCAATCCTAGCTTCGCGTTGGTGTCGGGGTATGTTCGGAAATTCTGTTCGACGCTCTCACTGCGCCTCGAGATTGTGGTACTCAGAGACAGAGGGTGCTCCATTTTCTGACTTGACTAATGAATGTGTTGGCTATTGGCAGGGAAACATCAGTACATCCGCCATATTGAATGTGTCAGTTCTGCTTGTATCGAACGGCCCACTCCAAGAACGCCCCGAGTTTCCGAAGTTTCCGGGGTGCAGAGAGCAGCCCTGGAGTGAATTTCCCAACGTACCCTCTGTTGATATTTTGTGCAGATGTTGTGTCGGTGCAACTAAGTGTAATGGAAGTATGTCTGGGTGTGTACCTGTAATGGCATGTATCAAGCAACACGTGATTGCAGTGTTGTGTAAGCGTGCAGCCAGTCATTTCTATCACAACCAATCACACGCACATCCAAACTTTTTGACAATTGTCTTCAATGAACTTAACATGAAACATTTAAGTTGGTAATTGTTTGAAATGGGACTGGACCTTTTGCACGCCATTGTATTAAGAATTTCCAGCGGGTTCAAATCCCGGCCCCGCCTGTGTTGACTTTGCATGTTCTCCCCGTGCCTGCGTGGGTTTTCTCCGGGTACTCCGGTTTCCTCCCACATCCAAAAACATGCATGGTAGGTTGATTGAGGACTCAAAATTGCCCGTAGGTGTGAATGGGAGTGCAGATGGTTGTTTGTTTGTATGTGCCCTGCGATTGGCTGGCAACCAGTTCAAGGTGTACCCCGCCTCTCACCCGATGATAGCTGGGATAGGCTCTAGCACATCAGTGACCCTCGTGAGGATAAGCGGTACGGAAGATGAATGAAAAAACTATTCAGTTACCTGGCCCTGTGTGAAAAACTAACGCCCCCTAAACCTAATAACTGTTTGGGTCATCCTCAGCAGCAACAACTGAAATCAAGCGTTTTCTATAACTGGTAATGAGTCTTTCACATCTCTGTGGAGATATTTTCGGACACTCCTCCTTGCTTAATTGTTTGAATTCAGCAAAAATTTAGAGTTTTTGAGCATTAACGACCATTTTTAGGTCATACCGCTGCATTTCAATCAGATACAAGTCTGGAGCTTGACTAGGCCACTCCAAAACATTTTGTTTTTGTAACCACTCAGAAGTTGACTTGCTGGTGTGTTTTGGATTGTTATCCTGCTGTAGAAGCCACGTGCGCTTCACCTTTAGGTCACAAACTGATGGGTGAACATTCTTCTTCACGATTTTCTGTTAAAGAGCAGAAATCATGGCTCCATCAATCACAAGTTGTCCAAGTCCCGAAGGAGCATAGCAGCCCAACACCATCACACTACCACCACTGTTTGACTGTTGGTATGATGTTCTTTTTCTGAAATGCTGTGCTACATTCACGCCCGATGTAACAAGATACACACCTTCCAAAAAGCTCAGCTTTCATCTCGTCAGTCCATATAATGTTCTACCAAAATTCAGATGTTTTTTGTTTGTTTTTTTTGCAAAAGAAAAATGAGCCTTTATGTTATTTTTGGTCAGCAGTGGTTTGGGCCTTGGAACTCTGCCATGGATGCCATTTTTGCCCAGTCTCTTCCTTATTATTGTCATGCACACTGACCTTAACTGAGGCAAGGGAGGCCTGCAGTTCTTTAGAAGTTGTCCTGAGTTCCTTTTTGACCTCCTGGATGAGTCATTGCTCTTCTCTTGGTGTAATTTTTGTAGGCCGGCCGCTCCTGGTAGGTTCATCACTGTTCCATGTTTTCTCCATGTGAGGATAATGGCTCTCCCTATGGTTCGCTGCAATTCTAAAGCTTTAGAAATGGCTTTTGCAACCCTTTCCAGACTGAAAGATGTCAATTATTTATTTCTAAACTGTTCTGGAATTTCTTTGGATCGTGTAATTTCGCTGTCGTGTTTTTAGATCTTTTACCCGACTTAATTTTGTCGGGACGGATTTTGTTTAAGTGATTACTTGATTGAACAGGTCTGGAGGTAATCATGCTTTGGTGTGATCAATGAAAATTAACCAAAAATTGTAATTAGCCAGAACTAATTCATGATTTAATAAGGAGGGTAGGTACTTTTTCACACAGGACCAGGTAACTTAAATCACCATTTAAAAACAGCATTTTAAGATAACTTGGATTATAATTGTCTGATATTTACATTTGTTTGATGATCTTAAACCTTAAAGTGGGGAAACTATGGAAAAATATAAGAATTTGAGAAAGGGGGTCAATGCTTTTTCACAGCACTGTATGTTTACAAGCCAACCGAAGCTTTCTAAACTCGTTCATTGCATGTCCAACCTACAATGAGCTATCGAGGAAGCTTGGTGCATTTGTAGCATAAAATAACATAATAGGCCCATAGCAGAGGCTGTTAACAAGAAGGCCTGAGACATGCAACACAGCTCACATAAGCAGTGTGTGTGTGTGTATAAGAGATAGAGAGAGAGCGAGAGAGAGAGAGAAAGAGAGAGAATGTGTGTGTGTTCTGACTGCATGCCAGAACTCAGTTGATCTCTTAGTAAATACGAACATATGGTCAGTCAGCCAGGGAGGAAGCATGAGTGCATGGCACTGACGTTGATGCTTGTTTGCGTGCATTGTCCATGGAAAGCACAGCAGGCGGAGACATCCCGGGACATGCGTTCCGTCTTACCAAAAAGCCGCCGGGTCAGAGGAGTCCGTTCTCGGTTATGTAACTACGATTCTGTCACGGTGTGAAAACATGGGAATTAGCTCATGCTTTACACGGCGTTATGAGCAAGCGGTTCCAACATGGCTCCAACATAAACAATCTGTCGTAATATTTCAGACTGTTCCTGATAGGGAGTGCCAGTGGATAGCACTGTCGCCTCATATAAACAATGTTCTGGTTCAGCATTGACTCAGGCCTTTCGAAACGCATACATTGAATACATTGTTCATTGAAGATAGAACATCTAGGTAATTGCTTTTACTCTCGCGTTTTAATTTGATAATTTGTGTTTTGTAATTTGACTGTTGTTTTGTTTACGTGTCCTGCTTTTATGTTGAGGACAGCTCGGGCCAATCGGTGCAGTGGCATTAGGGAGGCCAAGAGGGAGTACTCCAGGAGGATCGTCCACTGTTTCAGTAACAGCAGTGACACCAGGAGTCTGCAGTGAGGTATTCAGACCATTATGGACTACAAACCCTTACCACAGACCTGTGACAGCTCAGTGCTGTCACTGACCCAGGACAGCGTGAGATGATCAAAGCACGTAAAGCCCCGGGCCCAGATAACATACCTGGTCGTGTTCTTAGGGACTGCGCAGCTGAACACACAGATGTCTTCACGTACAACTTTATCACCTCCTTGAGTCATGCTGTTGTCCCCACGTGCTTCAAAGCCACCACCATCATCCCAGTCCCAAAGAAGTCGTCTCTCTCCTGCCTCAATGACTTCCGTCCGGTAACGCCATCCTGATGAAGTGCTTCGAGCAGCTAGTCATGCACCACATAAAGCCCCCGGCCGCCCTCCTAGGACCTCTTCCAATTTGCATATCGGTCCAACCGGTCAACCGATGATGCCATCTGCACCGCCCTCCAATCTGGCCTCAGACACCAGGACTCGAAGGACACATGTCAGAATGCTGTTCATGGACTTCAGCTCTGTATTTAATCCCATCATCCCTCAACAACTGATTCACAAACTAGACCAGCTGGGGCTCAACACTTCGATGTGCAACTGGGTGCTGAACTTTCAGACAGGGAGTACAGGTCGGCAGCAACACATCCAACACCATCACCCTGAACACAGGGGCTCCTCAAGGATGTGTGTTGAGCCCCCTCCTCTTCACCATGCTGACCTATGACTGCACATGACACAAAGCTCCAACCTCTTCATCAAGTATGCAGACGAACTGTGGTGGGTCTCATCAGAAACGGGGACGAGACAGACTACAGGAGTGAGGTGAGCCGCCTGGCCGGGTGGTGCACGGACAACAATCTCTCCCTGAACATGGAGTAAACCAAGGAGATTGTTGTTGACTTCAGGAGAGTGCACTCCCAGCATCCTCACATCAACAGTCCTGTGGTGGAGAGTGTGCGCAGCACCAAGTTCCTGGGAGTGCACGTCACCGAGAACCTCTGCTGGATCAACATCATCTCATCACTGGCTAAGAAAGCTCACCAGCGTCTCCACTTCGTGCGCAAGTGAGAAGAGCCAGAGGCCCGACCCCCATCATGTGCTCGTTCTACAGAGGGACCATAGAGAGCATCCTGACCAACTGCATCACTGTGTGGTACGTAGCCTGGACTGCAACCTGCCGCAAGACACTCCATCGCATAGTGTGGGCCGCTGAGAAGATCATCGGAACCCCTCTTCCCTCTCTGCAGCTTCTTTATACTGATGTTTATTATTTATACTTTTTTTTTGCACCGTGGGCCCTTGACTACCCTAGTTTCAATCCTCTGTATGTCCTACGCAGATTGTAGAATTGACAATAAAATTACTTTGTACCTTATTCTTGTTTTAATCATATTTTTTGTCTCTGTAAAGCACTATGGATTTGCCTTGTGTCTGAATGGTGCTACACGAATAAACCTGCCTTGCCAGTTGAAAACGAAATTGTCTTTGATGTTTCAGAAAATGTATGCTAAAAATTGTCTTCGATAAAAGTGAAATTGTTTATAGGGGCACGGAAAACTCAAGTTGTCTAATGTTTACAAAAACACATTAGGTTCAATGAAGACTCAAAATTGTCATTTTTTCTCCCCGAAAATCCATGTTGGGTTAATTGAAAACTAAATTGTCTTTGTCGTCTAATTGTCTAAATTTGTAATTTGCCTTTCTTGTCTTTGTTTACAAAAACAAGTTAGGTTCACTGAAGCCTCAATTGTCTTTGTTTACCAAAACACCTTGGGTTCACTAAAGACTCCAAATTGGCTTCGTTGTTTACAAAGAAATGTTCATTGCATTCATTTCAGCGTTAAAATTGGCTTTGATGTTTCTAAAAACAAGTTAGCTAAGTTCACTGAAGTCAATGTTTTTTATGTTTACAAACAAGTGGCTATGTCATGAGGTTCAATGCAGATTTTAAATTGTTTTCAATGTTAATGAAAACATACGGTTCACTGAAGAATGAAAATTCACTAAAGACTCAATTGTCTTTTATGTTTAGAAAAATAAGCATGTTCGGTCTATGAAGATTTGAAATTGTGTTCAATATTTTTGAGAAGTTATATGTAGGCTCACTGAAGACTTATCATTGATGTTTATAAAAATATTTGTTAGGTTCATTGAACTCTAAATTGTCTTTGATGTTTCCAAAAAACAAGTATGTTTCGTTCAATTAAGACTCAAAATTGTTTAAAAATGTTAAATATATAAAAGTATGTTATGTTCACTGAAGAATCAATTGTCTTTGAAAAAACAGGCTTTATGAAGATTACAAATTATCCCCAATATTTACAAAAACACCTTAGATAACGCCGGTGACTAAGTTGTCGTCGGTTTTGACAAAAACATTGTTCAAGACTTTAATTGCGTCCCTCCTGCCACACACGAACAAAAAGATTACCCCCTTGTATGAGGCTATAAGGAAGAAAAAGAAGCTGTCGCAATGCCCAGCGTGAGCCTGCAGATAGCAACGTGGCGCCCCACAGCAGCCGCAGGATCAGACCTAGTATGTTAGAAGGCTGTAGATCCAAACCACACGTTGGGGATCACATATGCCATGATATCATACTTGGAAGGGAGTGTGACTTTTGACAAGCTCTTCATGACTGCTGAAGCTGTATTGAGACGAGTGTGAGATTGTCACATGGGGAAAACTGCACGAACACAGGATCCAATTCAAACACGTACGCGGGCATACACACACACACACACACACACACACACACACACACACACACACAGTCATGGACCTGCATCAAAATGTACAAGTCTCTTCTTAAGCTCACAACCCAACAAATAACAGATTTTGTCACTAATGGTTTTGGTAGTATTTTGTGAACAACAGTGAAAACCTACCGTGTTCTCATTGGTGGAGCTAAAAACAAACAAACAAACAAAAGTAAAAACAAACAGTAGTCAAAACAGTTGGTCATAACAATTCGGAACCGCAGATTTGCTTTTCCCCCCCATTTTTTGGTGACTTATTCCAAAAGTAGGCGCAGCCTCGACCAGGGGTGAAAAGAACACGATATGCACGAGAAGTGTGACTCCAGTGTCGCCATGCGTGTCGTCACTTGTTATCAACGTTTTTTTTTTTTCATTTTATTGTATTGGTTCTACTATTGGCATTAACTCCTTTTAACACTTTGACTCAATTGTGGAAAATGTTCCTTAAAATATTACCGCTACAGCTAATAGGTATTCTGATGGGCACATTTTATTCCTACTTAGAGAGAAGCCACAACAGGGGATGGAACCTAGGCAATTTGCTAGCGGCGCTACAGGGAGCCTCGAAAGATGGCTGACATCGGCCCATATCAATGACACAACTGGAAACCCTGTAAACACTACAATGACATGTTCGGATTCTGGAACCTCCCTATTCCTTCTAGCAGGCCTGTTGGTAGGTACACTGTTTGCTATTCATTTTATATGTCAATTATTTAATTTAAGGTGTCTTTGCTTATCCATCTTCCTGGTTTTTGGACTGGTCGCCAGGCGATCACAGGGCAAAGAGAGACAACCAACCATTCAGACATTCAATTTAGTCTTCAATGAACCTAGATGCATGTTTTTGCAAGGTGGGAGTATGCAGAGAAACCCCACGCAAGCAGGGAGAAAACATGCAAACGTCACACAGGAAGGCCAGAGCTGAGATACAAATCCAGAGATAGAATTAGCTTGCCAAAAAAAAAAATACACAAATAAAATCAACACAGACAATGTGAATGTTCTTGAACTGTGTTTTAATATTAGCTTCAAAGACGCCATTTTAAAGCCTCTCGGACCTCAGGAGTCTTTGGGCATCCGCATTTCTGGGCTACTGTCACACCTGTGTCACATATGACAGGTAAAAAGAGGAATGTGCTGGGGGGGAACTAAAAAGACTTTGTGGTAAGATGTAGACACCCCCTGTATTTCCATGTGTGTGTGTCCATTTCATCCTGCATAATTGTTGTGGTAAATATGAATAGATTGCACTTCAGACTGAATTCTGTACACGTGTTAATTGTACAGCGGCTGTACGAGTGGTGAAAAAATACATTAAATTACATTTTCCAAATAAATATTGGTCCATTTGTGTTAGTATGCCAAATACTTCTTTTCCTGAGACACTTTTGTTCAAATCCACCAGTGAACTCTTTAGTATACATATAACAGGGGTGGGCTCAAGTCCTCCGAGGGATTATTAAAAAACATTATCCTTGTCAATTACAGTTTTATGAACAATTGTGGCTTAAATGATGTAGGTCTTTGTACAACAGTTCCTGTGAGGTTTTATTTGTTTTTAAAATTGCCTAGCAGGCTGCATAAAAAGCTCTCGCAGGCGCTACCTTGCCCACCCCTGATCGAACCCTTTTGTGTGTGGAAAGGATTTTTACTTGTTCTTCATTTTACCAACCTTGTGCTGGGACGTGTGGTCAACATGATTTATCACACAGTCTTATCCCTAAAAGGAGTGCATGCGTGTGTCTGTGTTTCACCAACACACACAAATTTAGACTGCTCGCATATTGATGTTAACTGGCTTGAAAAATGTGTTGGTGCAACGAACGTACGTAGTGCATGCGTGCTTTGTTGACATAAGGTGCCAAATTTACACAAACATTACACTTGCATGCCAGCAGAAACGAGTACAATAACAGTCCTGCAGCCAAAGGTGATTTTGAAAAATACAAAATGTGTTAATGGAAGCTTTTTTTGTGACTTTTCACAGCATCAGCGAGGTTCTCTGTGCTACACCCACACGCACATTCACACTAACACAGTACCACTCTCGTCAGTCTATTATTGCTTACAGATACAACGTAACATTGTACATTGTTGAAGTCAAAGAGGAGGGGAAGTGGACTTGAACAGCATGTTCCAACTTCCTCAAAAGTCTCCAAACGTGAAATGTGAGTCTTCATCGTAGAGACTTGAAAATGTTGGACGTAAGGCCACAAAAGATGAAAAGACTGGCTTCCCTTCTTCATATAAATACAAAAATAAGTGGAGTTTTAGTCTATACGTTCGAAACGGCGCCGTTAGCATCTCTTGCCTGTCGGATGCCGTAGAGCCACTTGATGACTCTGGCGTTCCTCTCGATGACGGAGATGCCGTAGGGGATGCGCTCGTTGCCTCGGGCGGGCCCGTCCTCGTCATCATACTCCTCCCGGCCTCTCTCGGCTTCGTCCCCGCACTCCGAGCTGGGCGTGCTGACGCTGCGGAGCTTGGAGATGGACACGATGTCCGAGTTGGCCCTGGTGAAGCGCTCCACTCCGCCCATGCCCTCCACCTCGTCGGGATCCAGCCCGCAGTAGTTGAAGAAGCGCTCCAGGTCGGCCGTGGCCCGGGAATAGCGGTCGCTCAGGTCTGACTTGGAGCGGTGCAATGACGGGTGCTTACGGGCAGAACCCTTGGAGCTGGCGTTGGACAGACGGGTGAAGGCGGGGGAAGCGGGCGGGATCATCCCTGCACGGACCAGCATGGGACTGGGCGGCAGGTAAGAAGGGGGCGAGGGTGTGGTTCGTGTGGTGGTGTTGGATTGGGGCTGAGGTGGGTTGTGGGGTGCTGGCGGTGGTGGTGGGGGGACCTGGGCGTTCGCTACTTGACCCTGGGCAGTTTGTCGGGGCCTGAGTTGGGGCCTATGGGGCTTCCTAATTTCTGCGTGGGGTCGAACATCCACCCTGCGTACCGTGACGGTATTTGGAGAGACGTAGGCTGACGGGACGCAGATGCGGGGCGCCCGTGCTGGGACAGGGGGGGGACGATGGCTGGGGTTGAGTGGGGAGGACGTGCATGACGAGATGGATGAGGAGGCGGTGGTGCACCGTGGTTTGAGGTTGTTGAGGAGTCTGTTGCTCTTCTCACGCTCTGCTGACAAGCTGCTGCCGATGCTTTTAGCTCCCGAGGAAGGAGATGACGATGACGGCGAGGTGGACGACGACGACTGGGAGGAGGGCAGTGGGCCGTCGCATACATCGTTGATAAGGTTGTTCAAAATATCCAAATTGAGACGGGGTCCTCGTCTCCCTCCCGGTCCGTCCCTCACGCCACCGCTGTCCACGTTAGTGGGGCACCGCAGACTTTTTCGGGCTGGGGGAGCGCCCATGTGGCACTGCAGAATCATGGCCGGGGGCACGAGAGGTTTGCGGATGATTGGCGGCTTGACCGGAGCCTGCCGCGTCAGCGCCACCTGCTGACTCTTGACATACTTGGCCTTGTCCGCCTCCAGACGCTCCACGGCGCTCAGCTTGCGGGTACCCGGCTCAGCCTGACGGCGAAAGTAGTCGGGCCCTTTGGTGAGGATCCTGAAGGGCATGGCGGAGGTGAAGGGAGCCCCGGCCAGGCGACCCTGTGAGGGCCGCAGGGTCTCCACTGGCATATTGGCGGAGCTGAGTGGGAGCAAGAACACTTCGCTTTAGTCACAAGCTTTTTGATTACACATTTCATGCAAAACAAAAAGCAGAACCACAACAGTGGTTATTGTTATCTGGCTCACAGTTCTGAGGTTCAGGTACTCAGGATTACTCATACATCCCAAAAACAAGCTGCTTGCTTGGTTCATTGAAGACTTCAAATTGTCCACTAACGTGAATGTGAGTGTAAATGGTTGTTAGCAACTAGTCTAAAGTGTACCCTGACCCAAGTCAGCTAAGATAGGCCGTAACTCACCAAAGGCCACAGATTGCCCCCCCCACCTCCCTTTTTAGTACTGTACTTATTCAGCTGCACGATACCTACTCTGCTACTCCACAGTCTCAACTTTGCTGCAGCGCTGTTTTGTAGCCCTCGGTCTCGTCCAAAAATATTTCTGCATCCATCAACCATCCATTTCCAATGAGCTACAGCCTTTGATTGATAGAAGCAAAAAATTGGTCGCCAGACAATCGCAGGGCACATTTAGACAAACATGCATTCACATTCACACCTATGGACAATTTCAAGTCTTGGATTTACCCAACATGGAGCAGTAACAGCATGTTTTTGGAATAAGGGGGAAAGCCGGACAGAGTATGGGGAGAAAACCCACGCAAGTAGACAGAGAACATACAACGTCCACACAGGAGACGATTTTCAAACCCCGAACTTCAGAACTGTGAGGCAGATGTGCTAACCGCTCAATGACCGTGCTGCCCCCAACTGTACCATGTATAGTTTTCTGCTTTTGTCCAAAACACAGAATTTAATTCCACCCTAAAACTGCTGAGTTGAAAATTCATGTATGCGTGTGTACGTGTGTCCAATAATAAAAAATAACAGTCAGTTTTGTTGGTTGTAGGTTCTTGTCGCGCCAAAGGGAGGAGGTCAAAAAGCAAAAGTGAGGCTTTAATGGACAATGAAGCTCCCACATGTCCTCTCTCAGCTTGAAAATCACTCACTTTGTACTTTTGTCTTTTCTCGCAACGCTCCCCCTCCCCCTCACTCCCTCCCAACCCCTTTATCGTGCTTACCGCTCTGTATGCTGATGTTCTCACTCCTCTTTCTCCTCTATCCTTCTTCCCCTTTCCCCCCCAGTCCGTTTTTAGTGAATGGCTTCTCCTACGACAGGCTCTGTCAGGATCAAATTCCACATCGGCCTGGCTAGAATGCCGCTGTCGGGCTCGGCGGTGACCCAGATGGGGGGTTAAGTCGTCTATCGGGGTCACTGGTCAGACTCTTCAAGCAGAGATCAGCTGAGGTGGATCAGCCGGCGAACAACAAAATCCCAAAGTCAACGTGTCCAGATGTGATCCGACACCAACTCCATTCCTGAAGAGTGGAAAAATGTCCAAAGCAATTGCCTGTGGAGGTCTATTCCTGTCATTGACAAAGGCATGCACAGACACACTCTCTCTTTCTCTCTCTCACACACTCTGGCAGCCAGTCGGGACTCTCCTCAGTACTGAAGTGGAGCAGACGGGACAGCACTTAATACCACGTCTGGTTCAAACAGCTCTCCAATCACACGCCAGGCCTTGGACCTGGGCGTCGCAAGGGGGTGGAGTTAGAGGCGCAAGTCACACATCCATTGGTTTACCTCGTAAGAGTTCCTGACCAATCGGACCCTTCCCCCTATGTGAGAACAACAGTTCACTGAGGGAGGGATTTCATTCAAACGACAATCCTTGGAAAGGGAGAAAGTGCATGGGGGGGCTTCAACTGGCAAAACAGCTGCAAATACCCTTTTTTTTTTGCAAAATGACATTAAAAACATGTTTACATTAGTTCCTTGGCATGTTTTTGGTTTCACAACTGATGCTTGTGTTATTATTTTTATTAAATTGTAATAGGACCTTTCAGCAGGCTACTATCGACAGCGGCAAGAGTTTCTGCCCGTTTCTGTTTCTTTTGGCCACCAACATTACACTTTTTATTGCACTCCACTCTGGATTACATCACCCTTTTTCCTCACCTCCACAAAATTAATCCGCACATTTTTTAAATTAGTCTTTTTATAGCTGTCTTCCTCAACAACACGTGACCATTTTCTCTCCGACCTTTCTCACTTCAACTCAGAGCCCGATGAGCAGCAGCAGAATGAGCAACAGCAAGCTTGACAGCACACACTCACACACCCACAGAGTGATTTGCGCGAAGCCAAGTAGGATTTGAATAACTTGATCTTGAAACTGAAATAATCTAATCTATTTCTCGAAGGAGCAGAATTCTCAACTGTGTGAGCATTCAGTCAGGCGTCTAATTAATGGGCAAACAGAGGAGGCGATGGCATCACAGCTGGGCCAATGAAAGGGCTTAAGACACACACCTGCCTTCAAATCCACAGTCCATCTGTTCAGGAGGAAACAACCGAGCTTGTTATGTAATATGAGTCAATAAACCTCTGCCTATTTGCGATTCACCATTCACAAACTCACCTACTCTAAGAACTACTTGCCGAAGAACCTCACCTATTTGGCGTTTCTGGAACATCCTAAGACCCTCCTTCTTCCAAGCCGCCATATTAGCTGAGGAGCAGCTAGCATTGGCCACCAGCTGATCACTGGCTGGCTTGACAGCGAAGATTCCAGGAGAGGTCTGACAGGGAGTCGAGGGTCCTTGTGGGGCCAACGCCGGAGAGAGTAGGGTGGCAAACGTCTCAAGATAATGCATACATGTCTATGTATCATTGAGACAAAAATTTAATAAAATGGCTAATAGGAAAGTAGTAATTGCTATTTTTATGGCAACATACACACCAGCGTCCTCACACCTGACCTTTTCTTCCTTTTTCAAAATCAAATAATCTGTTGGCCATTTACTTTTAAGGCTGTAAGATAAGTTTTAAATTCTACTGAATTGTTTTGGATCATAGCTTGGGATAATATACAGTATTTAGGGTGTAAACTATAACAGTATTTCTAAGGCCTCTTTATACTCCTGCGCTCACCCACACTGTCGAAAACCAGGAAGAGAGGTTGAGAAAGAATCAATCGATTTTGCAATATAATTCAACGCATCATCTGGTCATCTACGTCCATTTGTTCGAGGGGGCACTGTTCCATGGTCGCCATTGTTGTTGCTTTGTCAGTGCAGTCGTCGCCGGAGCCAAGGAACATATTTTACAATTGAAAAATCTCAAGGCACACCAATAAACAAAAATGTCTCAAAAAAGTGGCTACATTAATTACTGTATCTACTTCCTCCCATCTAATAGAAGAGCATTTATTTATTCTGTCACTATGCCTAACTGGTATAAATAGATGAACAAAGATACATTATTTCTTGTAAAGAATTTTTCGACCACATATTATAATTACCCACGGCACACCTGAAGAGCGCTCACGTCACAGTAATGTGCCCCGGCACACTGGTTGAGAATCACTGGTGTAGTAAGTCTAGCACCCCAGGAAGGTCAAACATCATATTACACGTTTTGATTTGCTCCTGTGCTCCGAGCCACCGACGGCTGCATGATGACAACCTGGTGGCTGACTTGTGGTGATGAGACACCTGGCCCATATACGCTCAACGACTCCACAACGGCCGTAATGTGCCCCTACCACATTACACCAATTGACGGCCGAACATCAACATATATAATTTATATTATAAATTAATGCACCTGTGAGGGCTTCAAACATGCTGCATGGCAATTTTACCAATAATTGACATAATTTCTTATGGCGTTTTGGTGGATCCCGACACTCAACCAGCGGTGGGCCATTTGTTACAGAGCCACACAGATGGACTGAGGAAAAAAATGTAAAATAATTTATTTTATACACGCACACACACACACACACACACACACACACACACAGTGGGTACGGAAACTTTTCAGACCCCCTTAAATTTGTCACTCTTTGTTATATTACAGGCATTTGTTAAAATAATTTAAGTTCATTTTTCCCCTCATTAATGTACACACAGCACCCCATATTGTCAGAAAAAAATGTAATTGTTGAAATTTTTGCTGATTTATTAAAAAAAAAGAAAAACTGAAATATCAAACAGCCATAAGTATTCAGACCCATTGCTGTGACACTCATATTTAACTCAGGTGCTGTCCATTTCTTCTGATCATCCTTGATATGGATCTACACACGATATGATGTCATGCTTGAAGGTGTCATGGTTGAACTTGATGAACTTTGTTTTCTCAAATTTGCTCTTTTATGATCCCCTTTATGATGCCCTCTCTGTGGAGAACTGTTATGCTGTTTCCAGTTGTCTCTTCTCGTGTATGGACCTGAAACTTTCTTAACATGCATCTTTATATGAGAACTGTTAGAGACGGTAATGTGTCCAACTAAATGAGGCATGTTGTTAGGGGTATTTAAATAAAATTCCTAATTTTACAGCCTTGTATGTCATTTGACTTTGGAGGCTCTGCTGTGTCTAAATCCTCTAGTCTGACAGGTCCAGTATTACCTTTGACACCAGTTAACCTGTCTGTCTTGGGTTGAATTTTAACCTTGGGCATTCATTTCTCAGGGTAAAGTAGGCAGCCATACCTGCACAAATAAGTAAAGAAGAAGAATCACCTTTTTTATTGTCATGAACATGCATGCATGCACACGAAATTTGTTCTCTGCACTTAACCCATCACAGTGACCACATACACATGTTAGTGGAACACACTGGAGCAGGGGGCAGCTGAAGCGCCCGGGGAGCATTTCGGGGTATCAGTGTCTTGCTCAAGGACACCACAGCCGTGAGTCCGGGGGATGTTGGCGGATGGTCCAGTCGGGGTCTTGAACCTAGGTCCCCCACGGTGGCAGGCGATGAGCTTAACTTCACTCGTCCTGAATCTTTAGTCATGTTAAAACTTCAGATGAGAACTGTACATCATTCAAGATGTTTCAGTCCATGGAAATTCACACTGGACAAGGACTTCACCAGACAAACGTGCAGTCATCGAAACTTCAATCACGTAAGGTTTGGTGAGCTACAACCTTGTCATTAACCTTTTAAAAAAGGACCCTTTCAATGCCATATTTTACATCTTTTCATGTCCAAGAAAAGACATTTCTTACGTCACAGGAATGGCGCACATTTGTCTGGCGTTTGTCGCTGGTCAAAAAGATGATGCAAATTCTTTGGCAGAGGTTATAATTCGATATGTTATAAAAAGCCTTTGTTGTGCCTTGTCATTAAAGGTCCTCATCCTTGCTGGTCTACAACAGGCCGCCTTACACTGAATATTGTAAACAAATCAAGTATCCAATAAAAACCTAGCCGCCAGTGAGTAGGAGTGTTTGCCTGTTATACAGTGTCAAAACAATCCCAATTTACATGTACATGTAAAAATGACCGAAAACACTACAATATGCAGGTGAGGTCAGTAGTTATTATGCAAAAAAAAAAACTACGCACCAACGGCATAATGTACTGGCTTGTCTATTGAATAACCTTGTTCAGCATTTCAAGCCTATTTTAAATGGGGTAGAATTTTGATTTGATATGTGTAAGTAATAATGCTTCAATTGAAAGTTCCAGTGGAGCAGTACACAAACCACTTTGCTGGAGAAGTGTTAATTAAATATCAGTAGCAACAAACAGAACTGTGGTCTTTTTGTTTTGCATTTTCAGTCCAAAATACAACTGGGAAGTAAACTCATGCCAAATTCCTGTTTTTATCTTTTTTCAGTTCAAAATGGTCTGCATCTGCAGGGTATAAAAAAATGTAAAACGCAAAACACCAGAGTAATCTCATACAGAGAATCAACGTCCAACCTAGAGGAGCCGTCAACATGCAAATATTTCCACTTAGTGCTGAGGGAAGCAGCTATTGTCATTCAATTCCTCGTCGTTCCAGGTTGGCCAGCTAAATGGAAAATGAGTGTCCAAAAGCAACATTAACCCTGTCAATTATTTGAATAGGGGCAGTCGGCTGGCTATAGGGTGAGGGTCGGGGTGATGAGGTAAACACAAGGGGGCTCCATTAAGAGTGGTCAGGCCAGAAATATTCAAACCACGCTCTTGGTGTGACCATCACAAACGCAGCACGTGCAAGTGGACAGTTCTTGAGGTGAATAAGTCTTTAAAAGTATCATTCTCCAACAGCAATTGAACTTCCTAAAGCACATTTCTCAAAGTTCAAAGGTGTCTGTGTTTGCGTGGGAGCTATATTGAGCTATGAAAAACCAAGAAAACAAAAACAACCCTCTGCTTGTCTGCCATTCCACGTTTGCCCCTGCAGTTACAACAGACGACGCCTCCAAAAAAGACAAACGGGCCACAGGAACCCACCACAGCCTCAGACCGAGGAATGACATTTCATCATGGAAACATGCGCGATTCCACGCTCATGCAATTATGATGAACCGCGACGCCTCTACAAACACTTTTTTTACATTGTTTTTTTAACTTTGGCGCTAATGTGTAATAATATGACATAATAATGATGTATATTGTATGCTCAGACATGTACACTGTGTGTGTGTGTGTGTGTGTGTGTGTGGTGGTGGTTGGGGGAGGGAGTGGGGCTCCAGCTAAGGGGAATCCATGAGGGGCACAGCTGATTTTGGCCAGCCTGCGTAGGAATAATCAAAGGGAAACTTGGGCCTGGAAACAATTTGCCACTTCATATTTTCTCACACTTTAGTTTCTGGGTAGCTGAACAAATAGCTACCCTAGCAACACAGTGGGGAAACAGTGCTCAAGAGGAGAAAAGGGGACACATCATTCATGTCAAATAAATATTGCTGAACATGATGAACAAAGTGCATTCACGTGTGTGTGTGCTCTGTGATGCAGCACGTCTGTCGCAGCACGTCTGTCGTATCATGGCGGCCGTAATCCCAGTGGACATTGCCCACAGATTGTACACACAAACAGCAGCACTCGTGGAAAAGAAGAGTCGTCATTCGACGGAAGTAAATGGTGGGAAGAAATGGAACCCTTTTAAAATGCAAGTTAGAAAAGAAAGCTCCCCTTTCATAGCGGCCGAGACAACAGGTAATGATGTAGTACGCATGCTATGTTGATAGTGACAAGTTATGCTCTGGTAATCCTTGCGGCGCCAAGGGCTGGCAAGGCCTTCTCTGCGGGCCAAAACACAACGAGAAGCACTGACCTACATTTACAACCCAAATTCTAAATATCCTAAATACTTGCACCATGAAATTGTATTCATTTATTCCCAACAGTCTATTCTCTTCATTTAGTAGAATCTCGTAGATTTTTTGGTCCAATCAGATTTCCCCCTTTACGTGCTGCCATGTTAATCTAATCTGATGCTGAGTAAAGCATGCTCAGTCGATTTGTGCTTATTAAGTATGCAGTATTCTTACCACTCAACCATTTCATTTGGGATTGGTATGGCGCACGTCGCTCGTAACCTGGAAATGTATTTTGAGGCCATCATAAACCGAGTACCCCCTGTACTGGATTTAACTGTTTTGTATTCATGATTTGTGGGAAAACAACATTAGTATCCCAACACTACAGGCATTAACATATTATTTGCAATAGGGAAAGCACATAAAAAAAATAATAATAAAAAAAAAAAAAACTCTTCTTGAAGAAAAAAGTAACTTTTCTGCTTTTTGGAGAGATGATGAACTTTTATTGTGATGCATGCAGTTACATTACTTTGGAGTTTCTGACAACACATCAGCTGGTTGACTCACTGTCAGCACTTATGAGAAAACCTGACATTATGTAGATTGGCTTGTGAGCATGCAGCACTGGCTCAGTGCGATAGCCCTGGGACACAGTACAGCTTGTTTTGAAGTCAATAAAGAGCTTGTAGGTAGAGTTCAAAAGGTTATTAGCCACTCCCTCTCGGGGCTGATTTAGGGCTCTGCCAGCAAAGCTAATGAAGACAAAGGGGCAATCTGAAACGCAAGAGACTTAACAGGATTCAACCTTAAAGCGCTGGCTTTGAAAATATCTGCTCCCTCTGTGTGTGTCTGGGTGGAGAACATCATCACCCACATGCATGACTGTGCAGTGTCTGGACTACACAGTTATGCAACTGTTTTGCACAAGGTGCAAGTCAACTGCAAGAGCGAGCAGTGAACCATGAGTAGTCCATTATTACATCTTTATATGCACCACCCAAACCGCCTCATCACCTCCATCCACCACTGCCCTCTTAACCCCCCCGCAAGCCTCCGTCTGTGGCCCCAAAAAATATTACAATGCCACACGCAATTGCACCCAGAGGTTGCAGGTCTGATCCAATTTTTGTTGCATGCATGCTTCTAAGCACACCTATTTTTCAGTGTTCGTCAGGGGGAGGGTTTTGACAAAAGTAGGTTTCAAAAGGGAGCAGGTGGCCAAAGAAAACAGCCAAGGTAACATCAGCCATTAGCATATATCAGTCAGGCATAACATTTTTATTCATAAAAAAAAAAAAAAAAAAAAAAAAAAAAAAAAAAGCGGTGACACAGGTTCTTCCTTCCTGCTGCCTAGAGTCTTTACAACAAGGCTGCTCTCAATAGTTGTAATCTAATAACATTCATTCTCGTAAAGTATCAAAACCCAGACAGCCCATTCGTGTCGGAAAAATTCATGGCCAAAGCCAAGCGGTTTTTGATGCAATGTGTTTGTTATATTGCTCTTTCATCACTGAGCACAAACTTCTCATTCTTCACTCGCTCCAAACCAGGGGCGGCAAACTAATTTTCGTGTTGGGCCACGTCTTTATGAGTTCCCTCAGAGGGCTGCTACGACTGCAAAACCAGATACAGTGGTACCTTGACTTACAAATGTAATTATTTCTGTGAACAAGCTTGTAACTAAATGTACTCATATCAAATCCATTTTGAAATCAGTAAAAATGCCATTGAGGCGGCACGGTGAACGACTGGTAAGCACATCTGCATCACAGTTCAGAGGACCGAGGTTCAAATCCCGGCCCCGCCTGTGTGGAGGTTGCATGTTCTCCCTGTGTATTATACATAGGTATTGGGGAAAATGGAAAAAAAAAAACTTTTACATTTTATAAATGTATGCCGCCATCTAGTACACTTTATTCCAATATTCCATCGTCACCTAGAGGTTATGAAAAAGCTGGAGCCTACACATTCATTCCAATATGGGTCATTCCACGGATGTGGTGAAATGTTACGAGCAATTATTAATGGTAAAATACATTAAAAGGCATCAAATATTAACACAGAACAGTATCGTCAGTAATCAGGTATCAACATGTAGATATAAAATAATGTTGTATCAAGAATTTTCCACCTCCAATTATTTTGCAATAAACCATGTCAATTTTTGTGGTTTTTGACCAGCACCGAACTGTGACATTTTAGCAGTCATCATCAGAAATAGGCACAGTGTGAAAAATATTCGCAAAATCATGCAACCACTTCACCAATATCTGCTAAAAGGGTGCACCTACCACTCAACCTAGGTTAATGACATTCCACGGCGAGATTTCTTAGAGGCACTTATTAGAAATAGGCATCGTGCTCGTAACTTTGTCGGTCAAAACGCCTCACGAGCAAGCGGCCACTCAATTTCAGAACTGTAAACAAACAACGACCATTTTACGACAGCTATTTGGAATTGATGCAATAATCTCCCAAACTGATCATATAAGGATCAATCAATCACTTCAGAAGGAGTAGGAGACAATATTGACTTACATTTTTAAGTGTCGGTCATATTTTCGTTCGAGCGACTTGGACAAAATAACAAAAACGGTTGACTATTTTGCGACATCGATCACCCAGAACCATTTTCGGCTTACATACGACCAGCATACGGCAGCATTTGAGCTTGATGGGAACAAGGAGGGGCCGGTAGAGCCTGGTAAGTGTTTTCAAGAAAATTATGTCAAAATGTTACAAGCTTCGATCTCAAACGGTCAAGTTACTAGCAATGATGAAAAGCAAGTTTGTATAGAATTAGATGGTTTCTTGTTTGATTCGTTGAAAGAGAAATTGGTGAATTTCGATCGTTTTCTATCGCTAGTGCACAGGCTGTTTTCTGTGTCTCCTGATTGCAGTTTTCAGTGACTGCAGGCTAGTTTTCTGTGTCTCCTGACTGCATTCCTGACTCGCTGGTAATTTTGACCAGTCACAGTGGTGTTGAGGATGTGGTCATGATTACGCACATAATTTAATCCTTATTATTAAACTTGGATTCGGTTCCGATTATAAAGGCCTCCTGTCAAACGTTTTTAACTATCTTTGATCGAAACATATGATTCACTTTGTTGATAAAAATGTCAATGTTGTGTGGTGCATTATGGAATGTTACTGGTGCTTGTAACATGACATGGGCACTGGCAAAGACCGCTGGTGTCAAAATTACGCACAGGTTTAAATGGCTGTATTATCGTTTACTAACACTGACTCCTGTAGAGACATTGTTTTCAGAACTATGTCTTAACATTTTTAAATCATAATATTGTTCAGTCAAGGATTGGTATTTGGAATACATGTTGAAACTCTGGAATGCCATGGTGTGTGTAACTGGAAATGTGTTTGTACATTTATGTACATGCTGTTCTTCATAAACAATTTTGCGTGTACTTCCAACTGACAAAGCCAGATGCCTCTGGCTGCCAGTAAGTGTCCATGGTCATGTACTACATTAAAGTAAAAAATGGCAATAGTTAAACCTGAATTAAAATAAAAATATAAACAACCTTAATGTTCCCTATGATCTAAAATATTGACTTTACATTGTTTATCATGTACAAACAATTAGATAAACATAGTTGGTCAAATGATTGAATTTGAAGTTAAAAATGGCAAGTGATGGAACATGTCAAGGTTCAAGCTTCAAGTTGGTCTAACTGTGAAGGGTATCATACCTAGTCCTATTAAGTTCTGATAGTCACTGAATTCATTCACTTATACCTGTTAGTATTCAGGTCCTTCATTTTCCATGTTTTATTTTTAGTCAATGTTACACACATACACACAGTATTTTTTTTACTTGATACTTTGCGGTGCATTAACAAGTTGGACATAAATTGGTTTGTGAACCTACTCTAACCCTAGTATTTGTGTGAAACATTCCCAAGGTTTTCATACAATAATCAGCTTTCAAGAGTCAGTGTTACAAGCGACCACTGGTCAAATAATGGTCATGTTAAGTAAACTATGTTATGTTTTTATCCCAAGAACCCCTAAAGAAATTTTACGAGCATATTTTCAAGAAAATGATTTTTTGCATGTCACAAATTGTGTACCACTTCATTGGAATGACCCATATGACAGGCGTACGTATGACTACATATATGTGCGCGGTGAATTTTAAAATAAGAGCAAGTGAATAAAAAGAAAGTATTACGTGTTCAAATAAAGTGCTTAACTTCGGAATAATTATTTGAAAAAACTAACAAAATACAGATAAGACTTCAGGTTTTGATCATATGGGTAGAAGGAAAATCACGCGTTGTAAAAATGCATTATACATAGGTAGAAGGGTTTTCCAGAATTTTGAGGTCAACTTTGGGGGTGCGTGTTATTCATGGGTGCACACTATACATGAGAAATTACGGTAGCACCGTATCGTATAAAAGCTTAATAAACATAATAAAAGAGAACGTAAATAAATAAACTTGTTTTGTGAAGTTCAATTACTGTACAATGGGACAAGCCGAAAGTAACAACAACTGTGAGCGTGTTACGCAATGTGTGCGGTTGAAGCAGTCTACTCATTTCCAGAATTCCAGATGATTTACCAGTTATTTTTCAAAGTAAAGGAATTCCCAGTTGACTACCGTTAAAGCGTATCAGTCAAGGATTCACACATTCTTGGATTGCTACACTACGGTTTTTACAGAATTATAGCTACTCCCTGTGCTGCTCACCCCTCCAGCCTCTTCAGGCTCACAGCCCAACACCGGCAAAAACAACCATGTAGGGTTGAGTAACACCAAACAAGATGATGTGGGTACATCATCACAATGCTTATATTTTCTTTGTATTTTTTAATTTCTTTCTTTGAATCATTTTGAGTGACAAAATATTGACAGCATTTTTTTTTCAGTTTTGATTTATTTAATATGACGTCTTGGCAGTAAATTGCTAAATATACAATAATGTAGTGATAGTTTTATTTAGAGAAAGGCACATTACAATAAATATCAGGTTGTAAGGTCCTTTATCAAATCTAAATTGATTTAATTAAAAAAATTAAAAAACTAAGTAAAATAAGATCTAAAACTAAGTAAAATAAGATAATGTAATTTTGAGAACATTTTGCAGATCTCAAAAGTCAAAATCAAAATCCAGCACTGTCAGAACACTTGCTATAAAATACTATATGTATTCATGTTCATGGTGGTTGTGATTATATAGGTTTAAAGATGTGTGTGAGCATGTATATGTGTTTAAATGCATACGTACATGTTTACACATGTAAGTGATCATGTAGGTGCTCATTAAGGTGAATAGATGTACTTATGTAAGTCTAATAAAATAAATGTTTCCTCTGTATGCATTAATGTGTTTTGGAGCATCTGTAAAAAAATGGACAGTATGTTGGAATGTACAAATACTAATCAAAAACATTTCTGACAATTAATTGTACTGTCGCAACAATCACTTATTCCGGCGTTTGCTTTGTGCCTACATTTAACGATAGCTTAACGCTAGCTGAGCATGGCTTAGCAGTCTTCGCTTGTTAGTTACTCCTTGTCTTTCTTACGTGATAACAATGCTTTTCAGAACTGTAGCTTATTCGCCGCCATGGAAGCCATGAATGACTTTTAAACACATCATCAATAAACGTTATCGTGATTGGTTGGTAAAGTCCATCTGTTATGTCAGCCAATCCCATACAACAGTACGTACACACCAAGCGCGTGATAGCCACTCGCTCGCTCAAACATTGGCAAACTTCAAGTTAACCGACCGTGCGTGTCGTTGGAACACATGACAACTGCTCGGAACATAATACGGCCAAACCGGAACAGTTGGCATCTCTGCTTGAGTAATCCAACACTCCACGTGCAAGTACTCACGCCGGATTGCTAGCTACCACCAGCACAACCACAAATAGCACCCGCTCACTAAATTCAACCCTGTGGGTTCCCCGCGCATATGTACTAGTGCCGGACTGACTAATAGACACCAACCACCACCACCACAATAGCTAACAGTACTTCGGCACTGAACTGTAGGCTACGACGACTGCAAAACAATGTTTTTTTCTTCGAGCAGCTTGTGATCCAAATTTAGACTCGCAACGCAAAGCAAAAAAAAAAATAAATCCACCTAGTGGCCGCTTGTAACTTGAAAACGTTTTTATAAATAAGTAGCTTGAAATCCGTGGCATGAAGGATGACTGAGTAGCACATCTGCCTCGGAGATCTGTGGACCCGGGTTCAAATCCGACCTCGCCTATGTGGAGTTTGCATGTTGTCCCCATGCCTGCGTGTGTTTTCTCCAGGCACTCTGGTTTCCTCCCACATCCCCGAAACATGCATGGTAGGTTAATTGAAGACTCTAAAATGCCCGTAGGTGTGAATGTGAGTGCGAATGGTTGTTTGTTTATATGTTGCGACCAGTTCAAGATGTACCCTGCCTCTCACCCAGAGTCAGCTGGGATAGGCTCCAGCATGCCTGCGACACTAGTGAGGATCAGCAGTAGGCAAAATGGGAGGATGGATAATTTTGAAATCAGTGAATGAAAAAAGTCCATTGAATTCCTGTTAATTTATTTTAAATAGCGGTTTCTGCTTGAAATATATCAATGTTGACAAGCTGCAATTTTGGTGCAGATTTTAGCAAGAAACATGAAGTAGACACGTGACTTGCATTAGCAGGCCACATAAAATGATATGGTGGGCCAGACCTGACCCCAGGCCTTGTGTTGGACACCTGTGCTTCAAACGTACCAAAATAAAGTTGTTGGAGCCTGAAGAGAAGTCTTCAAAAAGCCAGTTTTTGTTTACATGACTCAAGTGGTGTTTGGAACATCAGATGTGTTTTAAGGGACGGCAGCTCTCCATATAAAGTGTCACAGCTGAAAGGGAATTAAAATAGAGCAGAGATGCTCAATGTTGCAATCATATTTTTAGACTGGCATTCCAGCTGCCTCTCTTCGAACAGGGATGTTTTTGTACTCACGTGCCACCCTTAGCAACCCACACAGTAACTTTGACATGGGCCCTCCTCCTTTAAAGTACACACGCACAACCTATGTCTATATACCGGTCTTTGTCCAAACAGGACACAAGCTAATGTTTACTTCCAGGATGTCAACAGCTCAGCGACAAAGTCCCAAAATCTCTGGATTTTGCAACTTCAGCTTCCCAAAGAGACGCAGCGAGCTGATAAGCAGGACACAGCTTCAAGCAAGCGTGGTTGGTGGCTGTGCAGGTGCTATGTGCGTAAACCTGCTCGTGCTTCTGCTCCTAAAGGATGAGATTCTCTTCTCCTCCCACACAGTCAGGAAGGCCCCACCCACACTGTCGAAACCCAGGAAGAGAGGTTGAGAAAGAGGGCAGGAAGCTTTTGCTCGCTCACATGAGCTTTCCAAAATTTGTCATCGGTCATCCTGTCTGCTCTTTTACACCTAACACGCCGGCATTAACTGGAAATTGGCAATTCGTGATTCATAATCTGTATACTGGTAATTAGAGCAGGAAAAGAATATACAGTGTGCAAATGACACATAGCAGAATTTGGGGTGAGGAGCGGGCGCGAACTTCACCGGAAACGGCAGAAGCAGGAATAAAAGTCACTGGGAGCGGACAGGAGCGAGAACTATGACAACAAATTCACCGGTAGTCCTCAAACATCGACTTGCTTTGACATCTGGGGAACCCGCTTTCTGCAAAAAATCGGGTAAAACCGCTTCGTTGTTCCTCAGTGAAGGCGCTTCTTTTGTTGGCAATATTCCGTTCCACGTCACAATTCATGGCGTCATGACTCAGAAAAAGTCGGCTTTCTCCACACATAACGAGTTTAGGTGCTAAATAATGAATGTGTTCATTATTTAAGATTGTCTGCCCGACCTCTTTTGGACCCTAAAATCGGGACAAATCCATTAACACACCTCAGACCAAAGGATAATCTTATTGGATAATCTAATAAAACATACGATTATCTGCCGTTTGACGTCCTAGGTCGGAAAGGGACAAAATCGGGACAAAAGCAGCCCGATTGTTTTTGTGTGTGTAGTTTTCACGGTGTCTGATGGAACCAACCTGCAAATAAAGTGAAGTACCTGAAAACGTTTCGCCTGTGCACTAAACTGGGGGACAACTACACAGTGAATGCCGGCATATCGCTGGGAATGTATTGCAGACCCAGCTGCAATTGGTGAAGAATTGTTTTTGTTTTACCCCTCCCACACATTTTAAACACATTTAAACTTATTACAACACACTATTTAAACATATTTTAAACATATTTCAACACACACACAGACAAATTCAAACATAAAATGTTTAGAAAATATTGTGCGTAGTGTAGTGTCTGTGCGTTAGATACTGTATGTGGCTTTAAGAGGCGGGGGCCTGGTGGGGTGCCGTGTGGCGTCGACGAGTCTGCATGCGAGTGTCTGGGTGTGAGCTGTGGCCTCAAGCAGCTGAGTGTGCCCATTGTGTTGGTTTTAATGTACTGCCAGGGCTCAATAAACTGCTAAAAAGTGCATCGGTGACTGTGGCTCTCCTATCCCACGTGTGGGCATGACAGCAAATATACTTTTATACTTTATTTCTGCGATAAATAAAGTAGATGTGCACACAAATTTTGTGGTGAGGTGGGGCCACTGTACAATGCAACATTGACAGAAGTACAGGTACTGTACATCTCAATAAATTAGAATAGTCTCAAAGGCTTAATTTAGTTAGGTGGTTCCCATTCAAAATGTGAAAGGACTTTTCTACCATATTGTATTTGTTGAGTGATGACTTGAAAAAAAATGAGTTTTCCAGCTACAACAACTTCGACTGTTCTGCTCCATGATTTTCAAGCCGGTATGTGGGATTTTTTTTGTCCATTCAGAAAGCTGATGTGGTTACTACCTCCCTTCATCCCAAAGGTGTTTGATGGGTTGAGGTCATGGCTCTTCCACACATTATAGCTACTGTGCCAGATCCAATATCAGTGTTTCACACCTGTCATGTAATGGAATAATGTGCCAAGACAGCTCATCAAGTATGAGGGAAATTATACAATTTGACGTCATTTGTACAAAAAGTGTTAATTAATTACAAATATCTTTGTTCCTCTATGTTATAGAGTGGCAGGCAGAACAATTAAAAGCTCTTCCGATAGATGGCAGAAGGTGCAATTAACCTGTGTATCCACATTTTCATTCATACAACAGAATGTCATGAAACAAGGTCATAATTTAGTACTGTATATGTTCTGTGAGAGTTTTGTGAGAGTTTGTAAAATATGTGCCTTGGCTCAATAAAGATTGGGAAACACTGGTGTAAGTGACTCCAATCCTCTCTCCCTTGTGACTCAATTTTGATATGGATCATGACAGAGTAAGCAGGAAGGGGAAAAGTGGATATGCTCAAGTCTCAATTATATGTGGATAAAAATCAGATACGACAACCTGAATGCAATGTAAGCGCTCAGATCGGATATACAGTTTCAGTGCCAGCCGGATGTCATGGAAATGTGCTGATCAATAACGTCTACACAATCGACTCGTGGTAAATCAAAACTACTGCGAAAGCAGATAGATTCCAGAGAGCATTAAAGAGGGGAAACTTAACTTATAAAAGTTACCACGGTGTTACCTGCCTTTTAAATTGTGTGGTTGTTCTGGGCCAATGTTGTTTAGGTCCTGGCTTGTAATTATTTGCCTCCATTCTTGTTCTCTGCACATATGAGTAAAAGAAACAATGCAGGAGACAAAAAAAGAACTCAGGCATGCGCTGTGATACCAAAGAATTATGACAATTATTCACGCGATTATTTCTATGAATGTCTGCACACAATTGGTGTGCCATTCGCATAATTAGGTGCATGTAATGGGTTGAAACGCTCTTACACTCTGTACTTCCAAATCTACCATAAATGAGGTGATACTTTAACAATAATGAAAAGCACATGCCAGTAAAGTGAGAAAGTTAAGGGGAAATGTGATAACATCCACAGTATAAAGTAGGTGCAGTTGAGGATATCCTGTCATTCCATAACATGCTTGGAGAAACACCAGCACCAGAAACAATTCTAAAAAGGTTGTATGATCATGTAAAGCAAAAGAAAAGTATACATAAAGGCACTTGTTTTCATTGCTATACGGAATGTCTTTCTTTCACGTGTTGGCTGTGCTGCTCTCGTGATGCAAACATGAACAGGCGTGCTTATTTGAAAGGACGTGGGTGCACCGGGCCATCCTCAGTGAACACACTAAACACACACTACACGCATGGATGCAAACCTGCACACACACACACACACACACACGGTTTAAAAGGCAAACACACGCCAGGGCATTGGTCTGTCATTCTCCGGAGGCCGCAGCAGGGAGCGGACTTCCACACGGACTCCTCAAACTCAGACTGGCAGCTCCGGGATGAAAAATAAACCAGTGGGCGTGGACGGCCCAATAAATATTTCAGCTGGGTCAACAATTTGTGACACCATCTTGATCTTCATCTCCAAAGGGAATAACTCACACTCTTCCTTCCAACCCTTCCTTGCCTCCAATCTCCTTTCACTTCACGCAGAAAAAGATTGACGCATACTTTTGTTGAGCCAGCAAGCAATCAAAATGAAAGTCCATTGCTCCTTTAAACCTTTACAGGTCAATACTTCATGGCTACAAAGGAATGGGGTAAACGACAAGAGTTTAGCCAAACAGAAACAAAGAGAAAACAATCAATTGCACAACAAACATTTATATATGGGTGAGTTGTGTTAGGAAGGGCATCTAGCGTAAAAGCTGTGCCAAACAAATCACGCGAGTCAGTGTTGTTTTCGTCAACGATGACGATGATTTCGTTGGTGGCCCTTTTTCTCATGACGATGACGTGACAGTGACGAGCTAAACGTGGCTCATTGATGACTAAAACATGACGAGACGTGAGAGTGTTCCTTGATGACACGAGACCGGACCAAAATGTTACTGGCTGCACTGTCAGACATTCAAAATGGATGCTCACAACACCGATGTTGATTCAAAAGTACGTTACAGCAAGTCCTCTGAAAAAATAAGTTGTCCATACTGTATAATCTTGTTTAACAATCGGATTGAACCGCACACTTGGTTTATGCAACTTCTTACAAACCAACTATGCTTCTGTTCCTTATACATCTTCGTATTTTTTGGTTGCGTTTTAAATGGTGCAGAAAATGGATGGAAGGTTGGTTGCACAGTTTTGTCTTTTGATTCTAATTCTCACATCATCCTTGTACCATTTTTCTGGTTATCAAGGGAAAAATGAATTGATAAACTGAGTTCCTCTCCCATTCCTATAGCGTCGACCAGCCTGCAACATCTCAAACCTCACGTCATCTTCTGCTTACAACTGTGTTCCAAGCTGGCCTCCGACTTTTTGTCCCAAAGCTCATTTCAATACTCTTACCTCATCTGCATGCTACGCGATCTCAGTGCCTCGAGGAGAATCCTCTCACCATAAAAACCTTGTGAGAGCTCCCGCCGATCCCTTAGGCAGTGGGAACGCAACCCCATGAGAGCACACACCTTGGCTGGAAGCCATAAAATGAAGCGGCAGGTGGATTAAGAAGGTTACCCAGAGTGTGTGGCGCTCTCTACTTAGGCCAAACACTCCAGGATCCAATTAGATTCTCTGAGCCTTCATCTGGAGATGGCTACTAAACGAGGAGGATGAGGCCACTGCAGCTCGAGGACACTTCTCTCTCGTATGACGTGACACCGCTTGGTACACACACACACACAGAAACCCACACATTCCACAAGTGCAACAACGCTCATGTTACGTCTCACATTTCACTCATGCCTTGACAGGCTCAAACGCTAACAAGCTCAAACGTCTGAGGTGCAATGCTTGAATTTGCCAATTTGACTTGGATGGCTATGTTGATGTTGATGCACCCTGTTTAAAATGAAATCTATTTTCCATTTTCTCTATGAAGACCGTTGTTTCGAATGAGCATGTTGACATTACTTCAATGTGGGGCGAGTGAGCCGAGCAAATATTCTGGGCTTGTTTAAACATTAAGAGTTCTTGAGGGCACCACGTGACTTGTTTCTAAGCCCCAGCCGCTCCTGTGACACATCCAGCAGATAAGTAAACCATTCTGTGAGAAGGCATCATAAAAAAGGCCATGTCCACAGTACATAGTTTTGTATTTTTAATGACTATTTTTACCCACAGGGCTTAAACTGAAAAAAAAGGGGTGGGGGGGAAGAGGTTGTGTTGAAGCCTGAAGACACAAACATTACAAAATGGGTCTCAAGGTTTCTGAAAACAATCTGTAAAAATGACATACATACGCATGTTCATTTTTATTTTGGCCAAGCATAAATGTCACAACCAATTCGCAGCACTGGAGTAGCATGTTTAGAACGCCTCTCCAACAAACTTTAGCCAGCTGATTCACATCACTTACCAACATTCTTTATTCCCATAAATGCTCACAAAGAGTGCGCCAACTACTGGCCTGGCATGCATATAACAGTGTCTGTGTGAATGGAAATCTTTGTGACAAGTTTGTCGGTACAGGAAAATGCAAGTAAAAAAAACAAAAAAACATCCATGTTTAGACCATTGTTGCGTAAACATACAGTATTTTGTGGTGACTTCTCAACATCCAAATGAAACATTTTCAGCCTGACCCATCCCACATAGGCATTAGTCACCAGATGATGTAATCATGCACTGTATTATAGTTTAAAGTATTCAGTAAAAACATTTGGAAAGAAAAATTAAGCGATCTCATTTATCTAACAGTAATTCTATGGTGAGAAGTTATCAAAATTAAAATGGCTGTGGTACTTTATGCCGTGGTACCATCTTCCAGGATAAGTCATTGCTAACGAGGGCTGGGTGATTAATCAAGTTTATTGAAGAATATGAGTTTGTCAGGAATTTTGTTTGTGTGTTTTTTTTTTTTTTTTTGTTTGTTTTTTTTTTTTTTAAATCGATATTGTGGCTTCCGTAGTTCAAAGTGCATCCCCACTGATGTGCACAACTTACACTAACAACATGGCTATGAAATGAGAGGAGCTACTTTATAAAAGTAGAGTCAGTGGTGCCAACTTAGCAATTTGGTCGCTATATTTATCCACTTTTAACTTTTTACCCCCAAAAGAGGGACAGGGGGTTAATTCCCACTAAGAAACAGAACATTTTCTCATATGACAAGAAGCCCAGTAGAAGACATTCATGGAGTCAATAATAGTGCCATAGACATGGTGACCATTTATGTGTTGCAAAAGCATTGTTTCATCGACATGTCAGAAAGTTTTGACCCCGGGGTGTGTGCTTCCCAGCCATAAGTATTTTGCTGAAGTCGCCTTGCCTCACCTGTACAACTCGACATGAGAAGAGGTGGAGAGCTTACGACATTGCTAGGCCAAGCCATGCAGTTTAACGGTTCATTTTATTAAGTTAAATTGTTTTACATTTAAAATGTTCATCTACTGAAGAAACTTTTTTTTTTTCAAGAGGAGGCAGTTATTTTATTTTTATCTGTAAAGAAAAAATATGTATTTCTATTAATACTCTGGCTGTTAATGCAATTTAATGCTTGAAAAAAAAAAACAGTTTCAAAGCTTGTTTTGTATCAGGAGAAATAAAGCAAAATGCAGAAAAAAGCTAAACTCATTTTGAATAATTTCATTTTCATTTGAGTGAAGGAGGGGAAAAAAAGGTTAAAATCAGTAACCGTACTTTAGCGAGGAACATTTTTTTTTTTATTATTTTAGTTTCAAGCCTTATCTAACATAAATAAATTAATGTGTTCAAATGGCACGTGAACACATTGCAACTCAGTTCATACGAGGCAGATCCACAGGACACAACAACATGGATCCAACCATACAGAGGTACCTGTAAATAAAATCGGTTTATTTGAGTTTTCTGGTCAGTGGGTCAGTGGGTCCACTTTAGAGGGGGGTCGGGTCAATAACAGTCAAAGCGGAGGCATGTTGCTAAATAGTGTCCTAAAAACAGCTCCAGGCTCTAACAACAGGCAAAGGCCAGAGTCTATCTCATGCTGGGAAGGGATGGGGGATATAAGGCCTTCTGGGAAATAAAAAGATAGGACTGGACGACGTAATGGAAGTTGGCCCCACAAACATCGTTTGTCACTTACAGGTGGGGCAAGCACTGCCCCTCTAAATGGGTATACATATTTACACCCCTAAACTTGAACACTCGACTGGAACGTGACGAGCATTCACGTTTACACATAAAAATCACAACGCCGTTCAAGCAGATGTAAAATTTCCATGTATAAGGAAGCTTTAGTTAGAAATCTTACACACACAAAAAAAAAAAAAAATTTAATGCTTGCCGTTTAAGCTCTATTATGTACATACTGCCTAAAGTGTCTCATCTCTGGCTGCAGCACACTTAGCAAACCTGGTGGACATTTTACCAAACAACCTTCATTTGGTGCCTTGCTTTTTGATCAAGCTCTTCTAGTGCCCCTCTCACATGAAATCTCTACAAATGGGTGATAAGGGGAATTTTTGGGGTGATTTTCACTCAGAAAATACTGCTTAAATTCCAAATTGTACACCTTTCGGGGCATTCGCCTGCAGATTTTCCTTTGTCTTAGAAATGTCTCTCGTTTCTGGCGGGGATGTGATGGAAGACTCAAATGCGAAACGACAGGGGCTACAACGTAACGACAGGGTCTACAACATGAGAGGGCAAAGAATCTTGCCTGGGATGGTCATATGCAGGCTTGCTAGGAAAATGAGGATCTTGTCTGGCTTACTCTCAAGTAGACAGGATAGGCCAGGAAAAAACATCAAATCATCATTAGCATTGGCCACAGTGGTTGGTTCCTCTAGTCAATATGCCAGCACATCAGAATGAAATAATTTAATGTTCCAATTTCTGTGTTGCACAAACCTAAAGTAACTCTGAGACAGTAATAAAGACAGGCAGCAGACCTCTGGAACTAATATGAATGTGCTCATTCTCTCGACGAGAACACATTGAGCAACCAAAAACAAACATGATTTCTTTTATTATTTCACACAAGGCCAATGGCGGAACACAGTGCTAATGTAGCATTTGTACTTGTAACGCTCCTCAAGCAAAGCGTACATTTACCAGTATGCTAATGTATCCAAAGGTGTCATATTGCTTCCAAAAAAATGAAAAAAAGTACACACGTCCTAGGACAGAAAGTTCATGCTCATAGCGTCTGGCATGCATAATGCAGCATTTTCAGTCATTTTTACAGGTTCACGTGAACATGCTAGATTTGACAACGTTTTCGGCTGTCTACGGTACATTTTGTACCTTGGTTTTTGGGCCACTGTTTGGTACATTTTCAGAATGTGTTTACTGCATAAAGAGAACAATAAACATACCCTGAAAGTCGACTGCAATTTTGTGAACAACTCCATCCTGAATGAACCCGAGTAAACTTCTTTCCAAATGAACCCATGTTCTTCCTTTATTTTTCCTCTTACTCAATGAGGTAAACCAAGTAAGAACAATTTATGCAGTTAAGCTACAAAACAGATGTGAATGACTTGCAGTCATGTAACACGTGCCTGGAAACAAACTGTTATTAAGGTTTGAAATGGCGTGTAGTTTCCATTAAAACTCTGGGAATAGTGTAAGAGCCTGTCCGTGTTGGACTGGTCGTCTTCTTACGCTTCCTGAGAGTGTAAAAGAGTCCACGCTGACATGGAAACTCCTTACTGGCCTGGAAAAGATTGGGAGTGAGTGTAAATTACAAGGTGGCGTGGCCTGAGGTGAGCAGCTTTGCATCCTCGTCGCGCTCTCAAGCATGGCCTTGTTCTCAGACACTAGCTAGATCAAGAGTGTGTTTTCAAAGTGTTAAACTTCAAACGTTGGAGGCAAAGTGCACTTAAGGGATCAGAATAACAACACTTTGCTGATAAATGGCCCTTCTCTGCCAATATGTATGCAAGATTCTACGAGACGAGCATTTAAAGGCAACATGTCGAAAATTAACATTTGCTGTACAAATCATGTGTCTGGAGTGCCTGCCCACCCATCAAGTGTGAAATAGCATAACAAAGGAAATCTTTAGATACCTGCCTGTTTCTGAAAATGTGTCTATTCCCAGTTACTCAACAGTAGGCCTAATTAACATAATAACAACCCCCACACAATATGCCAATTTCTCGGCCAATGACAGCAGCTAGTCTGGCCAAAGAACCACTTTGAAGCAGTGGCCGAAGCTCGGTCATGTCAAAGATGTGTCCAAGCATTACAAAAGTGTTTTATTTTCTTGTTCATTCATTTGTTTTCCACATTCTGGACCCTGCTTCTGCTAGTAGAAGCAAGCGGCCTGCTGCCACACTCGGTGCCAAGCGAGGTGGAGAAGGCAACGGTCAAACGGGCTGTAGGAAGGTGCTGGCGATATCCAGACTGACCCACACTCCAACCCCACAAACATTTCACTCATGTACTACTGTCAGGTACGTTATACTGACAGTTTTAAAATACAAGTATTATTTTTTAATTCTCCTTTAATGCCAAGATCAGACTACAGGGTTTTAGCCCCGATTTTGGCCCGATTAGTTATCGCAGCCGATTTCGCAGATCGGACCAGACATATTTTGTCGAGAACGACAAAACTTCATGAAGTGTGACATTATCCACGACCAACGATTTTGCCCTACGACGGCAAAATGAAAAGTCTAGCATGTTTGATTTTTTGGGATATCTTCCGTGTAGTGACAACAACAACTCTCCGACAGCGCACCTTGACGTCGACCAATAGGATTGCGTATTGTGACCAGCGCATCGCTTGCTGTTGTCAACATACTTGGTTGTCGTTGTCAACATTTATTCATCGGCGCAAACCAATGTTTACCGAAGCTTTAGAGCAATGATTCGACAGAACGCCGGCATGTTTACGTACAACCGTCAGTGCTAGCAAACGCTTGCTAGGCTAAATAACGTTTTGTCGCCTGCTTGCGAGCCGTATATCAAAAGTACGTGAACATACCTCAAGCAATCCTTGAATGAACTTCCTCTCCCGAGCACCAATGACGACCATCACACATTTTTCCTCTTTCCCGCCCCCACCCCGACATAATACATTGCCATGGTAACGAGTGTGTCCGGTCTCGTTGACCGGTGACACGTTTTCTGGTTCCGTCTCTCGGACAGTGTTTGATTTGACAAGATAAAGCGCAGTGATCGTAAAAGATGGGATGTGGTGGTATTGGAATACATGTCAGTGTTGCCAGTGTCTGCTCAAGATACGGCAAAATTTGATGCCAGTTGTCTGACATAGTGCAGTCGGGAAAGACCAAATTTGTCTTGTAGTCTGATCCAGGCATAACTCGAATGAATCCCGACTGTAGTACCACGCTATTGCAAATACATTTTATGCTTGACTTCACGTGAGACCTCCTCATACATCCCAAGAAGTCAGTTCGGTGAGCATCAAGGTATTAGCCTGCACGTTTTGCCTTTTGCTTTGGCTTTATGATGCTTTTTTTTTTTTGCAACAATCATTCAAAGAGATTAATCAACCGCTACAAAAGGGTTTTACAGACATTTTTGGGGGCAATTTTCTTTGCAAAAATACTGGCTGAATTCCAAATGGTACAACTTCTGGAGCATTCACCTTCAGATATTCCTTCCTATTAAAGGTGTCGCTCAGAATAATTTACGATAATAATAATAATGTACAGTTCAACACCATTAATTGGAGACTCTAAATTGCCCGTAGGCATGACTGTGAGTGCGAATGGTTGTTTGTTTCGATGTGCCCTGCGATTGGCTGGCAACCAGTTCAGGGTGTACCCCGCCTCCTGCCCGATGACAGCTGGGATAGGCTCCAGCACGCCCGCGACCCTAGTGAGGAGAAGCGGCTCAGAAAATGGATGGATGGATGGAGTTCAACACCACTCTAAACTATAGCCACAAACTTTTAAACTATTACCGGCACCTTTCTGTCAGTGCTATTCAAAAGCACAATTATCTTTGCAAAGGCAGCATATTTGACACAGCTCCTGTATTGTGTGGAAGTGTACCTTATGTGCGGCACGGTGGCCGACTGGTTAGAGCGTCAGCCTCACAGTTCTGAGGTGCGGGGTTCAATCCCCGTCCCCGCCTGTGTGGAGTTTGCATGTTCTCCCCGTGCCTGCGTGGGTTTTCTCCGGGCACTCCGGTTTCCTCCCACATCCCAAAAACATGCATTAATTGGAGACTCTAAATTGCCCGTAGGCATGACTGTGAGTGCGAATGGTTGTTAGTTTCTATGTGCCCTGCGATTGGCTGGCAACCAGTTCAGGGTGTACCCCGCCTCCTGCCCGATGACAGCTGGGATAGGCTCCAGCACGCCCGCGACCCTAGTGAGGAGAAGCGGCTCAGAAAATGGATGGATGGATGGATGTACCTTATGTTGTGGCCTATGAGTGTCTATCAACAGCGAGTGACTGAAGCAATCGGCTTTTCACCCAGACACCATGTGACGCTGAGGTGGACTTCCTCTATTATGCAACACCGTCAACAATGTTAACACAACTTTTGTTTTAAACAGTCTTTTGGGAAACCAGGGGCCAGCAACTGAACTCTCCAGGATGAGTGGGATGTCTGAGTCACCAACACAGTAGAAGCACATTGAGATACAGTATGTGTGGCAAACACACAACACAGGCCATGAGGGGCCACTATGAATACACTGTATATATAACCTGACAGAGATTTGCCTCCAAAAGAAATCAATTCCATAGTCCATGCGATGCCCGTCAAGTTCGCCCCCCTGAAGATTTGTCTTTGAAATGCATGTGCGCCGATCCATCAATAGCATACCTCTGGTCAACATAAGAAACCATCACTGCTCACAGTTCTGAGGTCTGGGGTTCAAATCTGGCCTTCCTGTGTGGCATTTGCATGTTCTCCCTGTGTTTGTGTGGGTTTTCACAGGGTATTCTGGATTCCCCCCACATTCTGAAACATGCATTTTAGGATAATTGAAGACTCTATATTGTCCATAGAACTGAATGTGTGTGTGAATTGTTGTTTGTTTACATATATGTGCCCTGGGATTGGCTGGCGACCAGTCCAGGATGTCTCCCTCTCGGCCTAAGTCAGCTGAGATAAGCTCCAGCTCATTTGACCTTCATGACAATAAACAGTATAGAAAATGGATAGATGAATTCAGACAGTTTAAAAGACAAAAACAAAACAAAAATCACCTCTTCATTGCAGTTACTCCAAAAAAAATGAAGACATTCTCTGTTTCCCTCAAGTTCGCAGCCTTTGCATGAAGGGGGCCAGTGTTGGGAGCTCGGGCTTAGCTAATGGCACACTAAGCTGGGGAATGATGAGCTAATGTTTTGGCAACAAGCTGTTTTAATTAACTATTTCAGCGTGACCTCAGCTTGTTTCACACGCATGGAGAGGAGGATGCAGCGCTTATTAGCCTCACACTCTTCCCATGAGAGCAAACACATGTGTTTTTGCTCAGCATGCCCTCGTTTACGTGTTAAATCGTGGAGCCTAAACGTCTGGATAGGTGTTGATAAGACCCAGGTGATGCAATAAGTGCGCTTGGCACGTTACAAATAGCCGCCCCGAGCGGTGCGTGGGGTGGATGTTTATGTTCTCACATCATCTTTAGATGGATACTGTCAAAGCTAGCCTGTACCAATCAAGCTGCAAAGACAAAAACATTGAATGAGACAATTTACATCAAATGACATGACTTTGTTTTGCTCATGGTATAAACAGGTCTCGTTGATACTGCACCATTTTGAAAAAAAAGATAGTTTTGGCTCCACAGCATCGGTCAGCAGCGGCAAGGTACGGACAGTATTTTTCAGCGAGTCCATTGACTGTAAAGGGTCCCAAAATAAACCCCACCTCACTTTTGTTGGGGTATCAGTCACCGTAGTAAAGTACAATTGGCTAATTAGTATGGAGCAAGACTTTCTGTTGTTTGCCCAGCAGATAATTGACCTTTCGCTAAACCGCAGTATGCACATACCATTTTTTTAACATCCTAACCATTTTTTAAACATGAGAGATCTCACACGTGATGAGAAAAACATCGCCATGTGTGTTCATACTGCTCTTATAGTGTGTGGTGTACTTAAGATGACCAAGCACCACAGAAATAACGGTATATGCGCCAAAAATCGAGAGTCCCATAGCCCAAACCAGATGTCTGTACCAGGACTGACCTGTGGGAGGCTGCATGGTGCCACAAGGTATGCAGAATATAAAGAAGAAGAAAGAGTAGTTAAAGAAGAAGTAATTGAAAGAACTAACTGCTAGCTTGTCTGGTTACTACATTGCAATTGAACACTCTTCTCCTTGTTATTTTCATCGTGGTGTGAGACACATTATACAAACACTCCACACAACCAATTGCTCTTATATTTGCATCTTGCAACAGTGCCATCTTCAGGTCGCTTTCTATTTGGCTATTGTTATGCAACTTACGTTTCCCGCCACAATTACGAAGTCCGTTGCTTGGCCGAACTTTGCAGTCGGACCTTTGCTAACTTTGATAGGAAGAGAGGGAAATTGCTTAAATTTGACCCGATCATCGCCTTGTGTGTACCAAGCTTAAGCCACACAAGCGCAGACTGACCAGTCACAGCACAGTACAGAACAGGCTCCGCCTCGAGGTCAGACACATTTTCAACACAGGCAGTCCTCGGTTTATGACGATGGAGTTCCTAACGCGGAGATGTAACAGAAATTTGTATGCAAGTCGGAATGCACCTTAGTCTATCACTAACCTATGCTAATGCAGTAGTTAAGTCTTAATCACAATAAATACAGTGGACCCCCGCTATTCGCGGGGGATAGGGTAGGTGTCGGACCGCGAAGAGAAAAAAATCCACAGATAATTGACTTGCGTTATAATTGCGTTGAAAAAAAAACAAAAACCAACATTGAATGCCCGTGACCTTCGATCCCTCAGGCGGCACTGCAAAAACTGACATCAATGTGTAAAGGATATCACCACATTGGCTCAGGAACACTTCAGAAAACCAATGTCAGTACTTACAGTTCGGCGCTACATCCGTAAGTGCAACTTGAAACTCTACTATGCAAAGCAAAAGCCATTTATCAATCACACCCAGAAACGGCTTCTCTGGGCCCGAGCTCATCTAAGATGGACTGATGCAAATTGTTCTGTGGTCCGACGAGTCCACATTTCAAATTGTTTTTGGAAATTGTGGACGTCGTGTCCTCTGGGCCAAAGAGGAAAAGAACCATCCGGACTGTTATGGACGCAAAGTTAAAAAACCAGCATCTGTGATGGTATGGGGCTGTGTTAGTGCCGATGGCATGGGTAACTTACACATCTGTGAAGGCACCATTAATGCTGAAAGGTACATACAAGATTTGGAGAAACATATGCTGCCATCCAAGCAATGTCTTTTTCATGGATGTTGCTGCTTATTTCAGCAAGACAATACCAAACCACATTCTGCACATGTTACAACAGTGTGGCTTCGTAGTAAAAAAAGTGCAGTGCCTGCAGTCCAGACCTATCTCCAATAGAAAATGTGTGGGGGATTATCAAGCGTAAAATACGACAACGGAGACCCCGGACTGTTTAACAGCTGAAGCTGTACATCACGCAAGAATGGGAAAGAATTCCACCTACAACGCTTCAACAATTACTGTCCTCAGTTCCCAAACGTTTACTGAATGTTGTTAAAAGAAAAGGTGATGTAACACAGTGGTAAACATGACCCTCTTGTTTTTTTGGAACGTGTTGCAGCCATAAAATTCTAAGTTAATGATTACTTGCTAAAACAATCAAGTTTATCAGTTTGAACATTAAATATCTTTTCTCTGTAGTGTATTCAATTAAATATAGGTTGAACCTGATTTGCTAATCATTGTATTCTGTTTTTATTTATGTTTAACACAACGTCTCAACTTCATTGGAATTGCGGTTGTAAAACAACAATGGTGGATCGGGATTTTTAGCAAAGTGTACATTTACGACAACGCTACTTGAACCACAATCACTTACTTAAATTGCGTCAAACCACAAATATCTTCGACACCAGTGGTTAATTACAAGGTGACATCGCTAAATACTGGCCTGGCATGCATATTACAGCATTATTTTTTTGTAAACGTCGTGTCAATACGGAATGTTTGGACAGCCTTGTGTCTATAAGTAAAAGTTTATAAAATCACAAAGGAAAACTACTAGTTTGTAGTGAATTGTGAGGCAATGCTTTCTGGTCACATTAAACGCCATTTGCCCCCTTTTTCTGTCCAATAATGTCTGCTCAGTGGACAAATTCAAGGATGAAGTTGTTTTAATGCGTGATTGACTCTTCCTCTTTGTTCAACTGTGATCATGTGGAAGTGCACAGTACAGTGACCTGCCTGCTCCACTCGCCTTCATGAGATTGGCAGACTGGCGTCAAAACAGTACATGACAATATGACAAATTCACAAAAGATTTCCAGCCTGTGATCAGTGGCTGTAGTCCACAGCTCTTTTGCATTTTCCACTCAACCCACCAAGCAGTAACACAGCATGCCACTGTGGTGGGAAAAAAAACACCAAACGAATCCAGAGTAAGGATTCATATGTGAAATAATGTGTACAAATACACTTGTCTGATAATCAATTTAGTTTTGTTTTTTTGCTGCTTTTAGAGTACCTTACTGTATTTCCGCAAATAGTGGCGTTTACTTAGTCAACTATAGAGAGCGAACGCATCTGTTGGGGGCTTTATTTGTAACAATGTATTTTTCCGATAATATCAAACAATATTTGCATGCAATATGTGCTTATGAGTTCATGCTTAAGATTTTCTGATGTCCTCCTTAAATAGCCCAGATCATAAAGATGTGCTGAGTCGGCAGGTCCTCATTACTCTGGTTGCGTAACAGCCATGTCTTCCTGGGTTTGGAAATACTGTATAAAAAGAATATACTCTTGAATTGAATTATTTTGCTTCTGAAACATGTATTATCTATTAATGCTAAGCTCTTTGAACATTATGCAAGGGTTCTAATAAACAGGGATGCTTGCCCTCTTATGTAACTCCACAACTACTTCCCCTTTCTGAGAAATGTTTTTGCACTGCGTAACATTCAATAAAATCCATCAAACAGCAACAGGCTTTTGTTTATGGCTCCACATTGCCTCTCAAGTGCTTCCAGTTGAGGACTCTTTGGGTGGACTTGACTTCTGATGGAAGGAAATCGTTCATGCTGTCCCTGGAGGGCATACAGTATCGTTTTCGTCACTCGCTGTATGAAATAGGGTCAATTGTGGTCGCACAAGATGCAACAAACAGTTAAAATGAAAACTATAGAAAGTAAGCTTTTACAGGATCCCACATGCCCACCCGAAGAAAGGAAATTAAATTGGTCTATTTAAAGATGATGAAATTGGAGTAGAGCAAAAGTATCATTGTTATAAATACATTGGTACCTTCACTTAGGAGTGCCCCAATTTATGGGTTTTTCGAGTTAGGAGCTGTCCCTTGTTATATATTTTGCTTTGTGCTGCAAGAAAAAAATTCAAATTACAAGCAAACTTCAGCTATGCTGCTGCTCAAGTAAAATGGTGGTGGGGGGAGGGGGGGGGGGGGGGATGACCTTTCAGTCGTTTATTGAAAGGGACGAGCAGTCAAATATTCAGATACAAAATGAAAACACTCGCAAGGAGCATGGAAAAGACGCTCCACACCTGCGTGGTAAAACCTGAGCCACGCCCTTTAAAGGCCCACATCAACATAACTACTACAGTATGCGTGTGACTTTCGGTTTAATTACACTTTATAACATCAGTTTATTGCTTTACGTTCACTTGCATTATGTTTTTCTATCTTCATATTTTACAACAGAGTGTTTTCTTTACTAATAAAAAAAAAAAATTGTTTTTCGGGAGGGTTTGAAACCAATTAATGACATTTCAATTGCGAAATGGATTTGATATACGTGTGAATTTAGTTACAAGCTTGGTCATAGAAGAAATTTAAGTTGTGAGTTAATGTACCACTGTAATGATATTGAAGAGCAGCAGGGTGAACTAGTGGTTAGTGCGTCTGCCTCACAGTTTGGAGGTTTGAGATTAGCATCTCGGCTCTGTCCTTCCTGTGTAATGTTTGTTCTCGCAGTGCTTGCGTCGGTTTTCTGCTGGTACTCCGCCTTCCTCCTACATTCCAAAAAACATCCATGCTAGAAACATTGAAGACTATAACTTGTCCATAGGTGTGAGGTGAGTGTTAATGGTTGTCTACATACAGTACAGTAAAGTATGTCCCGTGATTAACTGGTGAACAGTCCTGGGTGTACCTCGCCCAAAGTCAGATCACCCGCAACCCCAAAGAGGACAAGCGCAATACAAAATGAATGGATGGATGATTTTTTTTAGGGGTTAAACATTACACGTGCAATATATGATACATGAACCATGAATTTCATCAATATCTATAAAACAGGGGTTTAACTGATGAGCCTACTAGTCAAACTTACTACCGTGAATTGAAGTTTAAAGCTTGATGTCAAGTCATCATTTACCATGTGTTTTTAGTATTTCGTATTCCAATTAACCAATTTACAGAGGACTTCCGACTCGCCCGTCTGTTGCTGTAAGCAGCCAAATGTCTGACCAAAAAGGCGTTACAGTCTTCAGACTGTATGCGAAGAGCGAGTGGGGATAATTGACCAAAAATGAGACTGGTAGCATGAGCACGGTCACTTGCAAAATATACAAGACTATCCTCAAATTCAATAAATGCACAAGTGAAATAGAAACAGAGAAATGCAGAATTTTTGGGAGCCTGGCTACTGTGTCCCATTTTATAACTCGTTATATAAGATGAGTTTGGCCGGCTCGCTGACGAGAGAATAACGCGCAGGGTCCCCACTAATTACAACAACTACTTTCAGCATAATGGTGACTTTTATTTGAAAGAATTTGTTTATATTTGTGTGTATGCCTGTCATTTGAAATATGTCTTTAAGTGAAACCGGTCAGTGCCGCAAAAATGGTTGGGGACCGGTGACCACGGCACTGTGCCGAAAAACATCAATGACACCATCGATTAATCAACTCAACAATTTGTGTTACTGCGTTGATGTTGTGTTTCAACAAATAGTTGCAATAGGAATTAACTGTGCGTTAACCTCTGTATTTGTTGCTTGTCTGTGGCCATTCATTGACATGTACTGCCTCCTTCCTGTCAGAGCGTACACTGGCGATTGTACTATTCATCAAAATGCGGTCAGATAAACAAAAAGACACACAATGCTTCAGGTTTTTTTTTTTGGTCTTTATAAACTGGTCTAGTTTGAATTCATATCATCAAATAACTCTCCTTGGCAAACATGTACCCCAAGTGGTGCTCAGTACAGGAGACAAAGTCAAAAAAAAAAAACATGGCCAGAAGTGTGGTTATGGCAGTGTAGTGCTTTGGCAGTTCATTTCATAAGTGACTTGCAGACACAGTCAATGGCCCAAGGAGCAGACAAGACTTCCAGCAGAGCCGACCACAGCGTTCTTTGGGGTCTTATAATGGTAGCTTACATCTACAATTCTTCCACTCTGTGGAATGTGAGAAAATTGGAAAAACATGCATGGATTTTTTTTTAAACATGTTGCGAAATGACTACAATCAGCATCTCTGTGATCTCGTCATGTGACAAGCATATACTTACACCACAGAAGGCTGGTGGAAAACAGGATAAGAAAGGGAACTTATTGCAACACTGCAAAGATTCTAGCTGCTCAGATGAGCAATACGATTAATGAAATATAAATTACTTTAAAGTTTAAACAATAAACCATAGTTTTTGCCCAGCTTTAATCCCTGCGATATTTAATGTTCAATGTTGAACATTAAATATCTTGTCTTTGTAGTGTATTCAATTAAATATAGGTTGAACATGATTTGTTAATCATTGTATTCTGTTTTTATTTATGTTTAACACAATGTCCCAACTTCATTGGAATTGTACTTATCCTTCAGTTGTTCAGGATCAACAGTGTCACCCTTCAAAACTTTCAAGTTGTTTCTTTAATTTGTGCGTCACAATGAAAAGCATGCATCTCTTAATATTTTACTTTTCAATAAGTAATTTGTTCCAATTATATTAAGTTCATTATTTGAGGTGTGTGTGTGTGTGTGTGTGTGCGCGCGCGTGCGTGCGGATAACAGGTCGGCACGTGTGGGTGGACAGCTAAAGGTCAAGGTTGACAAGTTCAGGTCAGGTGATCACACATTGGAGACAGATGGTGATTTACAGCCGTTTGGCAGCAGGTTCCCTTGGGGGGGATTCTCCCTTGAGTGCTGGGCCCAGGCCAACTGGCTTATAGAGGTTCATTTGTGATGATTGAAAAGCAATAAGAGCTTATGTTTAAAAAAACAAAAAAAAAGGGGGGGGAGGTGGAGAAAAGAAAGGACGGAAGCTTGGTCATCAAACATCCTCATGGATGTGGCGCTACATTCGTTCAAGATAGTTACACAACTAATGACTCTTATCAACCAACCGCATGATTGTTCACCACCAGTCAAACGTTTAGACACACTTTCTCATGCTATTCTGCTAAATTAGGGCTGGGCGATTAATCGACATTATCAATTAATTTGAATTTATTTGAATACATAGTAACACAAAAGCAGAGTCCGCGTTGTCATCTTAGACAAACATCTGTCAAGCTGTTGCAGACCAAGGATCATCTGCACATAAATCTATTTTTGTCCATCCTTGTTGCTAAACCCTAAAACTATATAATATTTCGTCTTCGACGACAACTCTTTCGACTTCTTATTTTCTCGCAGTCTGGATGCTTTGTGGCAAGATGCCGACACTCAGCGGTTAGACTTGGTACTACAACAGACTGAATATCTGGTCTAGAGGACGTGGCTCACGATTGTCGATGGTGGTATGGTTATGTGTGTGGTGTGCTCTGTTGGTCATCTTGAGTACATCACACATTCAAAGAGTAGTAAAATATGCTGCAAGATTTAAAAAAAAAAATGCATTTTGTATCTGTATCGGTTTTTACCAGACTTGACATAAACCACAAAAACATGCAGACAAAAAATAATCAGAGCCGTAAGAACACTGGATTATTTGTGAACACTGCTTTAGTGAGTCCGCCTGACTGGGCTCCTCAGGGCATGTCAGCGTCAGCCCCTTTGTTTGTTTTTCAACTCACTGGTCTCTGGGGCAGTTATGATTCAGCCCTACGACCTGTGCACCACTGCACGCAAAGTTGGATATTGGTTTGAAATGCCACCTGTGACCAAGCGGCAACTGGCTCAACTCCGGTTTCCTCCCACATCCCAAAAACATTCATGGTAGGTTCATTGGAGAGACTAAATTGTCTATAGATGTGAAAGTGAGTGAGAGTGGTTGTTTGTTTATATGTGCCCTGTGATTGGCTAGCGACCAGTCCAGGGTGAACGCCGCCTCTCGCCCTAAGATAGCTGGGATAGGCTCCAGCATGCCCGCGACCCTCGTGAGGATAAGCGATACAGAAAATGGATGGATAAACAGTCGGATGTTGAGAACTACAGTCATGTACAGCATAATGTGCGTTCCGAAGGGGTTTTGCTATGTAGTTTAGATGTTAGCCCACTGCGACAGCAGCGCTTGTCACGTGGCCTCCGCTTGCTCCTCTCTCGGATGTGGTTAGAGTTAAAGTTAGGCCTAACCGTAGGTCGATGGGTCTCTCCAGTGTAAGTGCACGCCGAGGCTTGTAAACGCTCCCGAATACGCTACGATACCCAAAATCATTGGATGATGGTAATTCCAGCAAGTGCTGGCGGTCATGTTATTTTGCTGTGGATATTGACTGTTTTTGGTGTCGAATAGATGTTGTGATCACGTCGGCTGGATAAAAGTGCTGCGGTGGAATTGGAATGGACTGCTTCTATCCGAGTGATTATAGCAGAAATTTTAGGTGCATTCTGGTTTCATCCAATACTGTTTTTGTGCTGATATTGGGCCGTTATCCGATATCAAATACCGAATCGGGAAACCCCTAATTGCTGTTTTAGGATCCATTTCCATTCCTTTCCTGTCAACTGTCCCTGTCCATTTTACATTCCCCCTGACCCAAGTTGGCAAGTAAACAACATCACATGAACATGATTGGCGTACAGTATGACAATTGTTTTTTTTCTTTTGGCTCACACATGAAGTCTGCCTAGCAACAAGTGACAAAGCAATTATGTAGTGAGACCAGGAAACATGATCAGAGCTCCAGTGCCAACTTTATTTCAGTTGTGAGGTTTAATAATAAAATGAATAGATAAATAAGTGCCTCCCAATACTTTGTCCATAGTTTTTCAGCACAGACACGTGAAGTTAAAATCAGTGCACAGCTGTAATTGCTCATTTGAAATAATGCTGACAATGCAAATGTGTGCCAAAAACACATATATGAAATGAAAAAATTTCCCCTCCCTCCATGCATTTCATTCACGCCCTCCACAAACTCCCCCTCTCGTCACGGCAAGACAAGCAGCCGCCCCTCAGCACCTTCCACTGGGTCGAGCGAGGGTCCCACGAGAGGAAAAGGGGGGGCAGAAATTGCCTTCCATCACCGCCACATTAGCTTACTTATAGCATGACGTCACATGGCTGGTCTCTTGTGGTCTTTATCACAGATGCACATGAACTGTGCAAGTGCCCTTGAGGGGAGGGGGTGCTCGCCCATACATTCATTAACAGGGTTTAAGCACAGATGTGCAATGTACGGTTTTGGGGGTTTCAACAGCACACTTGGGGTCAGAGCCCAAGGGAGATAACAACTTTGACCCTCCTGCTAACCTTCACGCGGTGGGAGGAGATGGGTCATAATAACACCATTTGGCCATCTTTTCTTTCTACCCTTGAAAGAAATAGCCTGCATTTTATTGAGGAGAACACTGAAAATTGATTAATCAAATGTTAGTGTTTTGGGGACTTTGGGTCTCAAATCGGAGGCTTTCTGAGCATGGCAGCTTTGCAGTTTTATCTTACTTGAATGCTTGAAAATCAGAAGTAAACAAATGTTGTATGTTGTATTATCAATACTTCAACAGCAAAGTAGCAAAGTTTCCTACACCACCAAAGTGTCATTTACTGTACGTATCACATATACACCATCAAAGGTTATTCAAAGGATGGTTTGGTTGAGTGTAGCACGGTATTCTTGTGGTTAACACGACTGCCTCACAGCTCTGAGGTTCTGGGTTTGAATCTCGGCTCCGGTGGACCTTTGCATGTTCACCCCGTGCTTGTGTGGGTTTTCTGCGGGCATATCCCATATGTCCCATATCCCAAAAGCATGCATGTTAATTGAAGACTAATTTGTCCATAGGCGTGACTGAATGTTTTTTTGTCATTTTTAGTATCGGTTGGGTGCCATGGTAGCAAGAGGTGGGTCTGATCTATGCCTTGGAAGCTGAGAGGCTTCCTCTGCATGTCAGCAAGGCCTCAGGTTCCATGATGGATCAACTGAGGACACAATGGCAGCGTCCTGACCTATGAGGCCTTCCATTAAGCCACGCCCTAATTAAGTTAATTGTTAAAATGGAGTGGGGGGGGCTTCAGTCACCCACTGCCTCCACCAAACGTGACATGAATCAAACTGCTCAGAGCCATATTATTACCAGAGGTGTGTAGTAACGCACTAAATTTACTCCGTTACATTTACTCAAGTAGCATTTTGGATAAATTGAGAAAATACGGTAGTTTTACTCCGTTACAATAAAAAATGCCGCTCACTACTTTTATTTACCAATTATTGTTTATTTACCAACTATTTCTTGCGCAACATATGTGTTTCGATTTCCAATTAAAGCACTAGGGACGTTTAAGTCTACTTCACCAATCAAACGACACGAGAAAGTCACATGACCTCACACAACGTCTTCTATTGGGCTTCTCGGGCATAGGTATTAACACAAGATAAACCATCCTCGCTAATCAACGTGCTTACGTGATGACCATGTTGGAAAGGTCATCGTTACCATTGAAGACAATGGCCCGCGACTCGTGTTTACATTTAGAGGAAGGAAAACAACAGCTTTCATGTATTGTAGTATTTGTCTGGCACTGTCTGCCCAAACGTGGATATTTTAGCCCACTTCTAACTTGAGAAAACACCTTGTGGCTAATTGCAGATGTTTTGTTGTTGCTTTGGCTGTGCATATTAGCCCACATTAGCCCTATTTTATCACAAATACCTGTAAAACATGCATCTCTTGGGGTATGTGGAAATCTCGCACACACTGTAGACACACACAAGAATTTTATTGAAAAAAAAAAATCATAAGTTACTTACGATTTACTCAGTACTTTTTTCACTGTGTATTTTTTACTCAAGGAATACTTTTTATTTTTAGTTGAGTCACATTATTGTCAAGTAACAGTGCGCTTACTTGAGTACAAAATTTGGCTACTCTACCCACCTCTGATTATTACCTTGAACTTTTTTTACTCTCTGTTACTGATTTGCATATTAAATAGTCACGTCTCATAAATGTATTGTCGGTCATGTCACAGTGGCACCGCAACACAGCCAAATCAACAATTAGATGTGCATTGTAGATAGGATGAGTGACACAATACCAGTTCTCCTAATTTTTGGGGGCTAAAACAATCCGCAGGTATGCACTTTGCATCCAGCATGAGCTGCCCCTCCTCCACTATTTGACAACTGAATGTCTTCATAACATCAGTGGCTATCTGGCGCAATTGCGAGTTACTAAGTTATGACAACCTGGCCCATTTCTACCACTACAGCATGCAGCTAGCTAGCTAGCTATGTTTACAACCCAAAAAAATGCATCTTTCCTGGATGCCACAATTTACAGAACAGCTTGGTGTTACTTAAATTCCCAATTCATTTTGTGTTATTCAGGCTACTGTAATATGTTGAAACTAGGGCTGCATCTAACAATTATTTTAATAATTGATTAATCTGCCAATTATTTTTTTCATTAATCGATGAATCGGATAAAAACCTTTTTCTTTTTTTTTCTTTCCATCGCTTTTTACAAAAAAAAATTGACAGTGCAGAAAATCAATTGACTATGATTCAGTTACTGGTTTGGTCCGTAACATTTTGCAAAATGCAAAAATGTCGATCATTGTTTTCCAAAGTAAAAGCAGATGTTTGCAAATGTCTTGCAGTATTTGTATTCAACACAAAGATAGTCAGTCTGCTTTCATGGAGGATGACAGAAATCTGAGAATTAACATTAATATTTATTTTCTACAGGCTCCAATCAAATAATTTGAACAATCATAAGTTCAAAAATGGTTCTAATTCATTAATCGATAATCAAAATAGTTTCCGAACTAGTACCACAAGTGTTCTGACTCAGGCACCATATAACTGAAGTACCTTGTGTTATAGGCTACATTTAAGTTAAATGAGTGGTAAGACAATTAGAGAAACATGTATTTGGATGTTAAAATGTAATGAATGACAAATTAATGAATTAAATTGTTACTCTAAAAACTGTTATGTTTTAGTGAAACTTGTGCCATAGTCAAGAAAGGTTTTTTTTGTGTTTCTGAATAATATTTGTTTAAAATAATGTTTAAAAACACCACAAATACCAGATGTAATCGCATTATATAGTATCGTACTTGGTATCGGGGGTACTCAAATTTAAGTACTTGTACTCGGTCTGAAAAAAAGATATGGTACATCCCTAGTGAAAAAAAAACAGAGTATATGATCTGGCAATGCTTAGGTTTTAATCTTTGCATCAAATTCTGCTCATTACAGTTTATTCAACTGATGCAATAATTGCACAGCCACTGGAGGAGTGACCTAGCCAATCAGATCCAGGAAGAGCGGGGGGATACATTTCAAAAGCAAAAGCAGACGGTGGCTTTTGGTAGCCTGGAGCTGCTGCCACTCTAAGCCAATTAGAGGTAGGAAAAGTGAAGGATGCACAGCAGGAAAAAGACTACCCCGCCAAGTGGGCTGTATTTTATTGCGGATTATGCATGCGCAGCTAACGCTAGCGCCGCCACTTCCCTGTCCCTTTCATTTTTAGTCATGCAACTGTGTGTGTGAGTGGATGCAAACGAGTGGCCGGGCCAAAGAGCCCACCGACACGAGACAAAAGCAGCAAAGTAGAATGTGGTGGCGGATGAGGAGCGATTAGGAAGAAAAGCGAATGAGGGGGAGGGGCGCGGGGTCCGTCGGTAGGGTGGAAGTGATGGGGGGGGGGGGGGGGGGGGGGGGGGTGACCCAGTTACGCATAAAGCCTCAAGGCGGCAAGACTAACACACAAATACACACATGCAAAAAGGTGCACACTCCGCAGGAAGTACACGCGCACCTCTTGAGGTCGAGACTAGTCACTTCCTGTAACCTACAGTCATTTTTTTGGGTGACAAACCAGAGCTGAGAGATAATGACCTTAAATAATATCTCAGGGTTTTTTCCCCCACAAAAATTGGAATCTGAATATAACTGAATTTTCCCCCTTATGTGATTTGCTTTATTTCTCCTGATACCAACAAGCTTTGAAGTTGGTTTTCCCAGCCTTAATTTTTATCAACTTTCACAGAAATCAATATTTTTATCCTAACAGATGTAAAATAAATTACCATTTTAAATGTTCAACAATTGAACATCATAAATGAACTTTCAAACTGCATGTCTCGGCTGATGCATATATACAGTATGTGTGTCAAGCTAAATCCCCTACAGCTCTCGCACAGTCTTTCCTCATGTAGAGTTGCACAGGTGAGATAAGGCGACCTCCCAAAAATATTCTGCAGCTTGGCAGCACGTACCTCGGGGCAAATGTTTTCAACATGCCCATATATGACTGCTCATGCAACATTAAAATGGGCACCATGTCTCTGGCCATGTTCGGCATGGATAACTCCAAGATTGCCTTCTATGGGGCCTTTCTTGTCATACACAAAACAATGTGAAAACGTTTCCTCACATGTTCTGTTTCTTAGCGGAAATTAAACTCTCTTGTTGCAATAGTCGCTAGAGGGGTTGGAAAAGTCGCTAAATTTGGTGACCAAACTAGTCAGCGCCTCCCTGTTCGCAGCCATGTTGTTAGTTGAAGCAGCGCACGACAGAAAGGATGCGTTTTGAATTACTGGGCAAAAAAAATAAAAAATCATCCTGACAAAATAGCATGTTCCACACTTAAAAGACTCCTCAGAGTTAATGCCGCAGCCATGCCGCTTTCTCGCTCTCTCTGCCAGCGCTCAACGCACAATAGACAATAGAGAGAACCATCATCACATGGTCGCTACGTCAATGCCCCACATTCAGCATGGCCGCCACATAGGCACGTGAGGCATGTCTTTGGAATTGGATCTAGTCATATCGTATAACTGTGACCTGGAAATATGTCAGTCCCATTCTTTGCCTGCATTGCGCCACAGCGCCATTAAACAACAGCGGGCAATTCTGGAACTACCAGACCTTGACAACGGCAGTTTAAGTGGAAACTATTTTTGGACACATGGATCAGTCCCGGTGGGCCGTTTTATCCGATAGTCGTTATATCGGGGTCCGTTTTATCGATGTTCCACTGTATTAAACTGTGAAGTTGCATCCATCCATGTATGTTCTACACCGCTTGTCCTAAGCCCAGAGCAGACTTTGGGCGAGAAGTGGCGCACACTCTGGACTCGTCGGCAGCTAATCACAGAGTGCATTTAGACAAACAACCATTTACACTCACATTCACGCCGATAGACGTCCGAAAGATGCATGTTTTGGCAAAGTGGGAGGAAGCCGGAGCTGAGAGTCGAACCTCGAAACTGTGAGGCAGATGTGCTAACCACTCTTCACCGTGCTGCCGCTGTGAAGTTACAATACCAAGTACAGTACCAGTACAAACCAAATTCAAATTAAATCATTTCAAATGAGGGCAGGTCAGCGGAGTACAGCAGGATAGGTTCTAGCTCAGCTGTGACCCTAAAGAGGTCAAGCACTACAGAAAATAGATTTTCTGGTATGACAATCTCTGCGTCTCCCTTGTCACAAAAAAGACTGATATGAACAAAGGACAGAAGCGAAAGGACGTCTGGCCAACGTTTCCCCAAGAGAGATGGAGCAACATCTCCAATTCTAATAGGATGGAAGGGGGACAAATGAGGGGGTTAATGTCGGCTGAAGAGCTGCAGGCGGTGTCACAGAAAGAGAGTGAGAAGGAGCAAATTTGGGATTATTTGCAGCATCACGCTTCTCAGATAATTTGCATAAATGAGCAACGGACGCGTGTCCGAACAGCTGCCATCTACGCTGCCTGACATGCATCTTCTGTGACAAGTAAAACGCATTCATTAGTGTCAGGCTCAGCCTTTATTTATGGTAAAATATGACATATTCCAGCCATGTTTTTTTGTTTGTTTGTTTAATGATTCCTCCAAAACTGGAGGTGAACTGGTTGAGCAGCATTGGTCCAGTTAAGGAGGTTGACAGACAAGTGCTCTTTAAAAGAGGTCGGACATGCCCCATCTAAGCCATTAAAGCAAGAAAACACCACTTCAACTGCTCCTATCAGAAAACCTGTCATGTACTGTATTTTTTACTTATGGCAGCAGCTGTCTTGTAGATGAATGACATTGATACAACAATCCATTAACATTCCTTTCTTTCCTTCATGGGGGATAGGGACTTGGCCCTGTAACGAATGGTAAGAAAACCTGTGTCATTGAGTTAAATATGCCACAAATAACCCCATAATACAACCCCAATTCCAATGAAGTTGGGACGTTGTGTTAAACATAAATAAAAACAGAATACAGTCACTGATGGTGTAGTGGTACACTCGCCTGACTTTGGTGCGGGCAGCGTGGGTTCAGTTCCCACTCAGTGACGGTGTGAATGTGGGTGCGAATGGTTCTCCGTGTCTATATGTGCCCTGCGACTGACTGGCGACCAGTTCAGGGTGTAGTCCACCTTTCGCCCGAAGTCTGCTGGGATAGGCTCCAGCGCCCCGCGACCCTAACCAGGATAAGTGGTGTTGAAAATGGATGGATGAAAAACAGAATACAATTATTTTTAAATCATGTTGAACCTATATTTAATTGAATACACTACAAAGACATGATATTTAATGTTCAAACTGATAAACTTTATTGTTTTATGCAAATAATCATTAACTTAGAATTTTATGGTTGCAACACATTCCAAAAAAGCTGGGACAGGGTCATGTTTACCACTGTGTTACATCACCTTTTCTTTTAACAACATTCAATAAACGTTTGGGAACTGAGGACACTAATTGTTGAAGCTTTGTAGGTGGAATTCTTTGCCATTCTTGCTTGATGTACAGCTTCAGCTGTTCAACAGTCCGGGGTCTCCGTTGTCATATTTTACGATTCATAATGCGCCACACATTTTCAATGGGAGACAGGTCTGGACAGCAGGCAGGCCAGTCTAGTACCTGCACTCTTTTACTACGAAGCTACACTGTTGAAACACGTGCAGAATGTGGTTTGGCATTGTCTTGCTGAAATAAGCAGGGGCGTCCATGAAAAAGACGTTGCTTGGATGGCAGCATATGTTTCTCCAAAACCTGTATGTACCTTTCAGCATTAATGGTGCCTTCACAGATGTGTAAGTTACCCATGCCATTGGCACTAACACAGCCCCATACCAACAGTCTGGATGGTTCTTTTCCTCTTTTGGCACGACGTCCACAATTTCCAAAAACAATTTGAAATGTGGACTCGTTGGATCACAGAACACTTTTCCACTTTGCATCAGTCCATCTTAGATGAGCTCGGGTCCAGAGAAGCCGGCGGCGTTTCTGGGTGTTGTTGATAAATGGCTTTTGCTTTGCATAGTAGAATTTCAAGTTGCACTTACGGATGTAGCACCAAACTGTATTTACTAGCATTGGGTTTCTGAAGTATTCCTGAGCCCATGTGGTGAAATCCTTTCCACATTGATGTCGGTTTTTGATGCAGTGCCGCCTGAGGGATCGAAGGTCACGGGCATTCAATGTTGGTTTTCGGCCTTGCCGCTTACATGCAGTGATTTCTCCAGATTCTCTGAACCTTTTGATGATATCATGGATGGTAGATGATGTAATCCCTAAATTCCTTGCAATTGTACATTGAGGAACATTGTCCTTAAACTGTTCGACTATTTTCTCATGCAGTTGTTCACAAAGAGGTCAACCTCGCCCCATCTTTGCTTGTGAATGACTGATCAATTCAGGGAAGCTCCTTTTATACCCAATCATGGCACCCACCTGTTCCCAATTAGCCTGTTCACCTGTGGGATGTTCCAAACAGGTGTTTAATGAGCATTCTTCAACTTTCTCAGTGTTTTTTGCCACCTGTCTCAGCTTTTTTGGAACGTGTTGCAGCCATAAAATTCTAAGTTAATGATTATTTGCTAAAAACAATAAAGTTTATCAGTTTGAACATTAAATATTTTGTATTTGTTGTGTATTCAATTCAATATAGGTTGAACAAGATTTGCAAATCATTGTATTCTGTTTTTATTTATGTTTAACACAACGTCCTAACTTCATTGGAATTGGGGTTGTAGTTTGCTACAATTTGAAACCCATCATACAAGGTTGCCCTTAAAAAGATTGACTTTGAAAAAAGCGCACCGGAAGTACACGTGGACATGCAAAGAAGATTCTCTGTAATTTCCACTAACCACCAGGCTTAATTTAGCTCCGCCCTGACACACAAAGCTTGTATGTCATTCGAGATGTATCACGTCAACATACTTCCTTGGCACCAATTCCTCTTTAGACAGGGCTTTGTCGGCATCTCTTGGCATTTGTTTGGGTTTCAGAAAGAGCACCAAAAAAAAAAACAGGTGAGTTTTTCAGCAAACAGCTGGGTTACACAAGAAAAAAAAATACATTCTTTGGCTAAATGTTGGTGATGAACCCATTTTAATTGGATTTAATTCATAAAAGGCTGACAACTCAATCTACTAATAGCACAGTTTATTTCACTTCTTCATCTTATATTGTAGTAGCTAATTTAAATAAATAGCTTAAATGCATACTATTCAAATCTGGATATATTATTATCATTATACAGTGTCTAAGTTACAGTAGATGAAAATTACATCCATCCATCGTTTACACTGCCTTTCTTCAACAGGACCAGGGGTGATCTGTAGCCAATCGCCGCTGATTTTGGGCGAGAGGCGGGGTACACCCTGAACCGGTCACTGGTCAATCCCACATATTGACAAACAACCATTTACACTCACATTCATACTTTTGGGGCAATTTAGAGTTTTCCATTAACCTAACGTGCATGTTTTTGGGAATGTGGGAGGAAGCCAAAATAGTTACATTCCATTTCAAAATTGAATAACATACTAAATTAAAGTAATATTCTGGCCTTTGTTATAATGTTTTTATGCTGCCTTTGTCTTTTTAAAATGTTACAGGAAGATGATTAAGTAAATAATAAATTAGTTAAATGTGGACTAGTATTACGCTTTATGAAGACTGCATAAAGGGATGTTTAGTGAAATATATTAAATTAAAAGAATATTCTAGGCTTTGAGTGGAATTTTCCCAGCCCAAGCTGTTCCCGTTTGTCATCATTAAGGTGGCTTCATCCCCACCGCCACAGGATCTCAAAACTGTGTAATACTGCCAGTTAGTGGATTCACATGGAATGCGAGGGCAGCCTCAGGGTTAAAGAACTATATTGAATGACGTATATTAATAGCATCTACTAAATAAGTACAGTTTCTGCTACTACAATTTCTTACAATTTAAGGGAAAAGGATGGTTGGTTACTTTAATACAGTACACACATCCTATCATTTTGAAAAGAAAAAGACTACATCATTCATCTATCTATCTCAATCAGGATTCACAGTCAATTTAAGGGGAACACCTACATTTTCATTGGCTGAAGGTATTTGGACAATAGACGTAATTGTAAATATAACCTGAATTGTACAAAAGTCACTGAATGCTTGAAGTCTGCAGACGTCCCCAAATTGTTACTTTCTTCCCTGGAGATGTTTTGCCAGTCCTTTACTGACCTGCTGTTTCCTTTATGACTTCAGTAAGTGAAACACGTGCGCTATTGACTTGACGTGAAGCCGCTGACTTGACCATGGAAGAACATTGCATTCAATGGGCTTAAAAAATTATTTAGGATTCGTATAGGATTGTAGATTTAGGTGCTCAAAAACAATTCGGGAGTTGACTCCCAAGAGGTTAACTAACTTGAAGTAACATAAGAATGGACTGCACCACCATCCATCCAACCATTCTTATGTTACTTCAAGACCAATGAACGAGATAAAAGTGTAGAGGTGGTATCCGGTATTGAGCTAGCGATTGGTAGCAACAGTGTTTGACAGAAGCTACTAATATGAAGGCCAAGGAGATCTCAAGTGAATGAAAAGCAATCTAAATCTGCAAGAGACCAAAACAGTTTAGTAGGTTTTAAAGAGAAAGAAACTACCAGTGAGCTCAACAACATCCAAAGGTCTGAAGCCCACAGCACACAAACCCATAATTCGGCCACACTTAAGCATGTTCCCCTATACTGATCTAAGTCAGCAAAGGCCTGATTTTCATATGTAGCTGAAAGATTATCCTGTTTGTGTGGGGTCTGTTCAAATGAGTTACTCCTCCCTGATCTGCCTGGAAAATGGTCGAGTAGATAATCATAAATGTTAGGATCTTAAATTATTATGTGCGCTCAACATCAAGTTGGGCCGGACGACGGACTCTGTGACTGTGTTTTGGAAACGGAATGATAGCCAATTAGGAAGCTACCTGAAGCTGACAATGTTACCGGGTACAAACAGGAGAAACATTTTGTGTTGCTTGTCATTCACCACACAAAAGTGACCACAATGTAGTGAGTTACCAAATGAGCTATGAGTTAGCCTAGCTTCTATTTTTTTTATCTCCTACTACACTTTCTTCTTCTCTGTATTATCTGGCAATCTGGATCCTATCCTGGAGCAGCTTATGATCCAATGCATACCACAACATGTGTCATACGTGGTGAAGGTAGTGGTATGGAAAGGTATGGCTTGGATAACTGATAGTAGAACAGGCTCCCTGGTGTTGATCGATGATGTGGTAAAAGATAAATAGTGACATGTATAAGATTAAACTCTCTGCCCACATTCGGTCTAATGCTACAAAAGTGATAGGACAGATGTATAAAATGATGTTAAATATAAAGTGAAAGCAACAAAGACATGTTGAAGGCGAATTAATGGAATACCGTTCATTGGCCAAGTCAGTGGACTGATCTCAAGTCAGTAAAACTCACCTTTACGCCTTTCTCTTACTAAAAACAAAAGTGAACCCCATGACCGTGGCTAGCAAAAACCTGGCAGCAAAAATAAGAGGGAATACCAACAGGAGAATATTGCAGGAATTTCTTTTCATTTTATTTTTTGGTGCGCTGCCGTAATGTTTAGCTGTGTTGCTCACTCCAGAAATGCCCGATCCTCAACAAACTTTCCAATGGCATGAAATACAATGCCAATTGCTTTTATTAAAAGGGAGAAATAAGTTGACTGAACACTCAACATTTTTGATGGATTTACATTTGAGCCCCAGAAAATGGCGGCATTCGATATTAAGAGGATGCATTTCCTTAAATATTAAACATCATATTTTTGTGAAAGATGAAAGTCTATACTCCAATAACGTTAATGTATTATTTCATTTCTATTATGGTGGTGTATAGTATACTGTAATTATGTCTAAAACTCTGGACCTAGCTGCCTGATTTTCAGCTCACACTATAAATTGTTTTAATATAAAAGCACCCATTCTTGTCTGACCCTTTTCTTTCTCCTCCCCTTTTTGCGCTGGCTGTGCTGCTGTTGGCCAACTCGCCACTCTCCCCCCCACACCCACTCCCTTCAGGCATTTCGTCTCTGGGCTCTAGGCCAGACCTCTGTGAAAATAAAATAAAATAACATCTTGAGCCACTGTGTGACAGTCAACAGTTGTATTTTTTTCCATAAACATTGACTGCACATGTAATATAAATACCATAATAATAGTCATCGTTAAAAAAAAAGCAGGCAGTGAACTCCTCGTGTCCTTATATAACCTCCCTTCTGCACAAAGCGAGCAGTGCAATAAAAAAAAGAGAGAAAAATAAAAGTTGCTGCATTTTTGCAATCTGCTGCATGAACTAAACATCATTCCACATTTTCCACAGGCATAACTCTTATTACAATGAATATATTTATATTTCTTTAACTTCCTTTGTAACTTTGCCCCATCCAAGCTGTGTTTGAGACCTGCCCACCAGTTGCTTCTCTGTCATGTGTCCCTGATAGCCAAGCACACGCGACACAGCAGCAGCAGAAGAAGCGTTTTCCACGCATGATTTGCACCACTACCATGGTGAGTATAACGATTACAATCTCTTCCCAGGTGGAATACTTGGCAACAAAATGGAAGGAAATTAAACACCCTCTTTTCCTCAACTCCACCACACTGGAGCTCTTCAGAGGAGAGTGTGGCGTACGTGCAGTCGCGATGGTAAACAATCCAGGGAATTAATCTGCATCAGTGATCCCATAAGAAAAACAGTCATTACTCACTGCCAATGTCAAACCGGTGTGGAAATTTCAGTAATTTGTACCAATGTGTCTTCCCATTAATGGAACTCAAAGTTGTCCTCCTTTGCAGGCATGCAGTTGTTGTCTTTTAGCACAATAACTTTTAGAAGGTCAGCTTGTACTCCAAATTTGACAAGCTGCCAGTTTCCGCCATTTTCATGTTCAGTGTCCGGTGCCAGCAACAAGTGAAACCAACTACTCTTGTTAAGAATCATTTGCTGCCTTCTTGTTTCCAACACTGAATTGGGACGCAAAAGCAAGCTTAATGCAGGTGGTCAGTTAAAAATAAAACAACATCCAGCAAAAGCAAAGTAAACATGACCTGCTCATTTTTAACAACTTCATGTCCACAGCTGCCATTCACTTGGGAGATGACACATTTAATGTCCTTTTACAAAATAAAATACAAAGCATGGTAGACTAGTACTTAGCAAGTTCTTCCTTTATGGAGTCTGCATGTTGCGGGTAATGCGGCTTCCTCCCACATTCCAAAAACATGCATGTTAGGTCCTTTGAGGACTCCAAATGACCATAGGTGTGACTGCGAGAGTGCGGATGTTTACCTATATGTGCCCTGCAATTGGCTGGCAACCACCCCAGGGTGTAGCCCGCCTCTCAGCCAAAGTCAACTGGGGATAGGGTCCAGCTCACACATGACTCGAATGAGGATAAGCTGTATATAAAAGGAATGGGGGGGGGGGGGGGGTTCAGCAGTCACGAATTCACCTTTTCAGTACATTTTTTTTGGGGGGGGGGAAACCTTTCCTCCGTTATTTGCTAAAAAATAAATAAATAAATAAATTGCTCTTTGCTGTTTTTGTGCTCAGGCTTAAGCCATGTCTATCCATCCATTCATTTTCTGTACCGCTTCTCCTCACTATAGGGTCACGGGTTTGCTGGCACCTATCTCAGCTGACTTCAAACGAGAGGCGGGGTACACTCTGAAGTGGTCGCCAGCCTATCACAGGGCACATATAGACAAACAATCATTCACACTCACATCCACATGTAAGGTCAATTTAGAGTCTTCAATTAACCTACCATGCATGTTTCTGGGATGTGGGAGGAAACCGGAGAACCCGCAGAAAACCAACCAAGGCACGGGGAGAACATGCAAACTCCACACAGGCGGGGCCGGATTAGAACCCCGGTCGTCAGATGTGTGGGGCAGACATGCTAACCAGCTTCCACCGTGCCGCCACACTGTATATTTAAAAATATATAAATTTCTCTGGCGCCATCTGGTGGCATATCTTGGTCCCAACTTCTTTGTTGAGCTGAGCGCAGGAGCTTCATTGTCAGGTCATAGCTTTGTCTTTCCAAAAAAAAAAAAAATAAGTGCTCGGCTGCCATCATGTGGCACCTTGAGCAGTTACAAACCTGTTGGGGCGGACGTCAATTACTCACGGATTTTCGCAGGGGTTGACTGTAAAATACATTAATAAGTACCTTTTTGGCCACTCAAAACACGTGATTATATATCCATCCATCCATCCATCCATTTTCTGAGCCGCTTCTCCTCACTAGGGTCGCGGGTGTGCTGGAGCCTATCCCAGCTATCATCGGGCAGGAGGCGGGGTACACCCTGAACTGGTTGCCAGCCAATCGCAGGGCACATACAAACAAACAACCATTCGCACTCACATTCACACCTACGGGCAATTTAGAGTCTCCAATTCATGCATGTTTTTGGGATGTGGGAGGAAACCGGAGTGCCCGGAGAAAACCCACGGAGGCACGGGGAGAACATGCAAACTCCACACAGGCGGGGCCGGGTCCTCAGAACTGTGAGGCTGACGCTCTAACCAGTCGGCCACCGTGCCCCGCCCGTGATTATATAATTAAAATTAAAACAAAACTATTTATAAAAATTAAATCAAGCAAGACACAATCATGCAAAATCATTGAAGAAAAATTAAAATGCATTTATAGGCACCTTTCTGGGCACCCATTTGGCATGAAGACAGAATGGAAGAATCATATTAAAAACAAAAATAAACTTACAAAATAATTTTTAAAATAACCAGCGTTGTACCTGAACAAGTTCAAAGAATGAAAGCTCATGAACTGCTTCCTATTTTGGGCGAACATGAACTGAACTTAGTTCATTTCAGCCTGATGAACGTTATTGAGAACATGCTCATTCTGTAGTCAAAGAACAGTTTTGGAACAAAAACTTTATGTTCATTCAAGAGTGCCAGGTTTTGTCAAGGCCTGAACACACTACATACCAGCCTTCATATGTCAAGGATGAACGCCGTATTTGGCAACCGCCAATCATGTTTACATTTGGCAGGCATGTGTGCTCGAGGCGCGTTCAGGGACACTGCGCAAATGGGAGTGAATGTGTTCTTTGGTTGTTTTGTAATGCAGTGCCTCATTGTAAAAATTTATTACCAGGAAGATTATTATTTATATGAGAATGCTTTAGTTGAAACACTGTGCGATCATGTTATCATAATATAGAATTTTGTTTTGTAATATAATAGATTAGAAAAAATATTTTATCAGTATAGTCAGCCAGAGATGCAAGGAAAGTAAAGTTCTCAATGTCCTTTCACTATCATTCCTGCCATACTGTGTTGTACGTTTTTGTTTGCATATCAAGGACAAAAGTCCTGTTTTTGCTTTAAGTCTTAATTTAAAAAAAAGACAATTGAAGCAATGTTTTTTTTAGATTGTAGGGTGAAAAGCTGCAGCTGGCTACTAGTGTTGACTGAATGGGTGGAAACAATGGGAAAATGAAATGCCAGTATTTTGAGGGGAATAGCCCATCAGCAATATTTTGAGGGGGTGGGGGGGGGGGGGGGGGGAACTATGAACTAGTTCATTTTAAGAACGGTGAACTTAGTTAGAAAAAGAACTTTCCCAACACTGCAAATAACGATATTACGTTACATTATTCTTTCAACAATATTTAAAAAGATAATACATAGTATTTATATATTAAAAAGATAACAGAAGATTAAGAAAACAAATGACACAATCACACAGCATCACTAGATTACAATAAAAGTAAAAAATACAGACGGAAAATTATATTTTCGTGGTGATGAATTTCGAGGTCTCATGGTTGATTTATTTTTTTTTTTTGTTAATTGCAGCTTTATATGCACTACATGTTTACAGATGCTCGGCCTGAGAGCGGGGGCGGCAGCAGCAGCAACGCGGTTCTTAGGAAGGCGTGTGGCGGCACTCGTGACCCCCAGCAGCGCCACCATGGCGAGTCACGGTCACGGTACAGTATCATGTTTGCGTCTACTTGTAAGAGGTGGGGAGGAGTGTTAAGAATGAAACGGGTCACCTGCTCCTGCTCCTCAGGACCACCTTTGTAACTTGTCTGAATAAAGCTGCAAAGGCCAAATCATAAGAAGTCTGTGCACAATGCCCAATGGAAAATACGAGCCAGTGTACTGTGAACTCTTGCCGATTCACAAATCGCCTTTTACAAATCTGTTGAACATACCTAAAACTTTTCCATGAAAAACAAACCTTTTCTCACCGAGACGCTGTCATGCCTTCCCTGCCCCTTCTTAGGCGCCATGTTAGCTGGGGAGTAACTAGCATTGATCAGCAGCTGATAACCGGCCGGCTTGACAGCTAACAGCAGCAAGGTGGAAGAGTCCAGTAGCGGTCCAACAGGTCAGCGAGTCTCCATGTAGGTTTGACACTGAAGAGAGCAGGGTGGTAAACTTCTCAAGATGATACAAAGAAAGGTCCAGATCACAACTGGCAGTGTTGGAAGCTAAAACCACATTAGGTAGGTACAATAAAAACAGTGTACCACTGAGTTAAAAAAGTAGAACAATAGCTAATAGGAAGGTAGTAATTTGTAAACACCGACGTGTTTTTCTGCGTGTGGCTGATGGGTCTAACGTTGTTGCGCCGGATTGCAGTATGAAAGTTTGGGCCAGCTGATGCCCAGCAAAGCTATGCAGCAAAGCTTCTGTACAAAAGCGGCAACCAGAATTTGCCTTAAATACGAAGTTACGGACAAATGTGTCCCAAATCCGTCCACTGGCCTGACCAGAGGGGATGTGTTTGATTGGCAACTTTTAATTTCAGTCTACATAAAAGATTTTATGTAAGTCTACAAGTCTCTTGACATAGGGTAGTAAGTGTTAATCATTCAATTGTTGATTGCAAAATGTTCAGACGGCCAAACGTCTCCATGCGTGACGTGTACTTGCATATTATAAGGCTCACATCCATTCGTAATATGTATCCTACAGTAGGCCTACTATCCATCCATCCATCCATTTTCAACACCGCTTATCCTGGTTCGGGTCCCGGGACACTGGAGCCTATCCCAGCTGACTTCGGGCGAAAGGCGGACTGCACCCTGAACTGGTCGCCAGTCAGTCGCAGGGTATATATAGACAAAGACAACCATTCGCACTCACATTCACACGTCACTGAGTGGGAACTGAATCCACGCTGCCCAAACCAAAGTCAGGTGAGTGTACCGCTACACCATCAGTGACTCCAGTAGGCCTACTATTAAAAGTAAAGTATCACCAAAAGTAACAAGTATTTAAATCTATAGTATGTAACTTTTGCCTCCCCCCGCCCCCCACACCCCCAACCTCAAATTCTGTATTACAACAAAAGAACAGAGCCGCTGCTTCAATATGACGTAGTAAACATGACAAATGCATGTTATGCCCCTTACATGTGATTCTACAACATTTGTACTATGTTTTGAAGGAAGTGTCATTTCCGTGCAGTCATTCCTCAGTTGACTTTGGCTGTAGAATGGCTTAATCATTATTGTGTTATCTCCTGTAGTAGTGGCTTGGGTGAAAATTACTTTTAAAAAAAATAAAAAAATTAAAAAAAAAGAAAATTGTGGATTATAGCTTTAAGAGTGCGATAGAAGTTATTAGCTAATATTAGATTCATCTTTTGTTTGTTTGTGCCAAATATCGTTAAATATGAATAATATGACATCTAATATTGTAATATATTGCAAAACAAGTTATTATAAAGTGCTTTAACATCAGAGGTGGGTAAAGTAGCCAAATATTGTACTCAGGTAAGAGTACTGTTACTTTACAATAATATGACTCAAGTAAAAGTAAAAAGCAGTCCTCCAAATAATTACTTGAGTAAAAGAAAGAACGTATTCAGTGAAAAAAACTACTCAAGTACTCAGTACTTAGTAACTGTGAGTAACTTCAGTTTTTTTTTTAATCAGAGCATGAACGGCAAATAAAATAAAAATAACTAAACAAAATATGAATGTGAAAATTCAGATATAATAAATAAAATCTTTATGAAATAATTTTTTTGTAAAATAACAAATTAAGGCAAATTCAGTTCCAAGAAATGGTCTTTCACTATATTGTTTCTAATTGTTAAACAGCACAATAGTGTAGGCTCACCAGGTAGATTACAATAAACAGGAACAAGGCTGCAGTTGATATAACAAATATACACACTGCCTGTTCAAATGCCAGGTTTTTGTGTTGTAATAGAAATTTTGACCAAGATAAACTATTTTAATACTTTTTCAATCATTAATGTGACCTAGAATTTGTACAACTCAACTGATTTATTTGTTCATCTTTTTGAGAGGAGAGGTGAACTGAAGTTGAATGTGATAGGCTTGGAATTTAACTTGCTGCTTTCTTGGCCAAGTCACCACTGCAAAAGAGATGTTCTGTTTTACTGCTCTTTCACCTGGTTAAATAAAGTTTAAATAAAATAAAGAGCCAGTGCAAGACGATGCCAGGTGCGTTACAGGTCTGGTATCACCTTGCATTACGATCAAAGCAATAAAAATACTGACAAAAGTGCATTCCACTATTACTAAGTACAGTACAAATTGTGAATAGCTGCATGTGAATATAATGTACATACTACTGAACGTGTTTATTGAAGTCATCTGCTGTGTCGGCTCTGTGATAAAACTGTTTTTAAAATTGAGACCACAGCATATGAAACATAAGTAACCTTTAATCTAATGACAATTGTCAATTGTCTGTGATCCTAAATAAATAAACTAACCCGACTGAGTGATTTTATTTAAAGTAGAGGACGCAGGAGGAATGCAGATTTTGCTCACATTACTTTTTTTTTTTTTTTTTTTTGAACGATGGCAACATTTTTATGTCATGTATTATTCCCTTAATTATGAATCTCTTTCATTCTCCTTTAGCCCATTAGGTACACATCTAATTATATTTGACCAACAGAAATCCGTCTTGGCTTTTGCTCAATTGTGTTCTCTTAAGAGCCGTAGGGGTTACAAGATTGCTGTGTACTTTGTGATGACAAAGTTTGTTGAGAAATGTTAGAATTTATGGGGGGGGAATGAAAAATGATAAAACATTTCATTACCACTCCAATATATGTTGCGACTGGAGCAAGCTTGTATGACTTGAATTGTGAAAGACTTCACTCAACTTGCTTGAAATTTAGTGGTGGCTTGATTTGCTGATTCCGCCCCCCCCCCCCCCCCCCCCCCCCCCCCCCCCCCCCCCATAACCCGATAACTTGTGGTCTTACTTGTATTGACTTCCACAGGCTTTCACTGTCCTACGTGCCGCTGATAATGACGGATGACTGCCTTTTTAATGTGATAAGCTATTTCTGCTGTTAAGTAACCCGTGGCTCGTGTCTCCCAGCTGATGTGAGCCAGGTGGCGGACATGTCCAAGCCCATGTACTGTGACCGTGTGGACACCCCGCTGCCCGACAGGGCCTACAAGGATGAGCTGAGCGCCGCTGACAAGAGCCTCAAGCAGAAGGAGAAAGGGCCCTGGAACCAACTGACCCAAGAGGAGAAGATAGCCCGTAAGCTCCAAACAGGACAGTGTGTCCAGTAAAGGGCCCTCCGAGTCACTAAAACCTTCTTGAACTTGTTCAAACGTGCCGCAGTGTACCGCCTGATGTTCCGTCAGACTTACCCAGAGATGAAGCAGCCCACAGCGGAGTGGAAGACGGTCATGGGGGGCGTCTTCATCTTTTTGGGCCTCACCGGTCTGGTGGTCTGGTGGCAGTCCGTCTATGGTTAGTTTAGTGTCCCTCGTCATTGTCACGCTGTTTGGTTTTTTTCCTCCTCAGGCTGCTTGTCTGTCTTGTCCTCAATTTCCCGCCTTTGGACGCAGTAACATGGTGGACATTACATATGCTAAGAGCTGTTTAAATGTTCAGTTCCGCCGAGGTTTTGTTTGGTCACGTGTGAAGCAGTATTCCACAACTCAGCGGAACGTTTCGTGGTGTCTGCTTTTAAGTGTGAGGAACATCATTTACTCCCCACGTCCCCTACAGTTCTCTGGTGTACTGCGGCCATCTAACTGTCCATATTGTTATTAAAGGACGAGCGGTTTTGCTCCGTGTTGTGTCCAAAAGCACTGCAGTTTCGCTCAAGACACGAGTCCGTTCTTGCTGGTTACATTGTTGCAGCCAATAAGAGCAGAGAGTGATGTCACACGGTTTTCGGTGAGGCTTTTAAGTTCACGTGGATTTTCTGACGTTACGTGAGTGAGCAGCAACGAGTTTAAAAGGTTACACAAACAGGAAAAAGAACCAATTCTCATTTCTTTATTATATTTTTTGTCTAGCTTTGCGCTGATTCTGACTCCCTTGTTTTATATCCAATACTTAACCTAGTTATGTTTTATCCTTATATAACCTATGTAGTATTTATCAAATTTTTTAGGTTACTCCAGTTGGTCTTTTTTTTTTGTAATTTGTTCACATTTTATATATTTTGGTACCGATGGTGCGGTGTGAGTGGTTAGCGTCTACATCTCTGCCTCACAGGATTGGAGTCTGGTCTGCGGCCTTCCTGTGTGGAGTTTGCATTCTTCTTCTTCTTCTCCCCATTCTTGTGTTGGCTTTCTCTGCGTCATCCAGCATCCTCCCACATTTAAAGAAAAAACATGCATGTTGGGTTCATTATAGACACTAGTCTAAATTGAGTGGGGTCAGAGACTCACAGGCAAATGGGAGGGACGCGTTGTCTACTATGACCAGTTTTGTGAGCGAAATAATTTACTTTTTTAAGTATTAGAAGTGCTATAGAGATAAATTAATGATTGATATTTGAATGTGTCTCCAGTGTACCCCCCGCAACCCCGGACGTTCGACAGCGAGTGGCAGGCCAAGCAAGTCCAGAGGATGTTGGACATGAAGGTGAACCCAGTGGAAGGTTTCTCCTCCAAGTGGGACTATGAGAAGGGCCAGTGGAAATGAAGTGGATGAAGCAGAAGCACATCCTCACTGTGTCTGCACCTTATAAACATACAAGAATAATAATAAAGTTTGATCTGCGTCCAACTTTTAGCATGCGTTTTAAATATTGTAATATATTTTATTAAATTAGTAAATGTTTTTAATCTATTTATTGTATACAAATAGAGGGTGTCAATTGGCATGGGGGGCCTTTATTTGTAATACATATTTTAAATAACAAACAATGTTACCAGTGTATTATTAAAATAAATATGACTTAATATGAAATTGCATGATCGGGAGCAGAGTGCGTGTAACAAATAAGTCAAATAGTTCCCAAGAACATAGTTAAACATGGACAAAAGAGGAGGGAGTATATCACATACACTACCGGTCAAGCACTGGCACCAATTTTACTCTATTTATTTATTTTTTTAAATTGAAATCCATGCGGCGGGACAGCGGACAAATGGTTAGCACAGCTGCCTCACAGTTCTGAGGGTCCGGGTTCAAATCCGGTCTCGCCTGTGTGGAGTTTGCATTTTCTTCCAGTGCCTGCATGGGTACTCCGGTTTCCTCCCGCATCCCAAAAACATGCATGGTAGGTTAATTGAAGACTCTAAATTGTTCGTAGGTGTGAATGTGATTGTGAATGGTTGTTTTGTTTATATGCGCCCTGTGAATGCCTGGCGAACAGTTCAGGGTGTACCCCGCCTCTCAGCCAAAGTCAGCTGGGACAGGCTCCAGCATGCCGGCGACCCTAGTGAGGAGAAGCAGTGTGGGAAATTAATAAATGAAATTCATGCAGTTCAATGTCTCACTGTACTCTAAAATTAAAGCACAGAACAAATAATTTAAGTTAAAAAAGAAATCATGGACTGAATATGTAAACCAGATACAGTGTCATGAGAAAGAACTGGCCCCCTTCTCAAATTCTTATATTTTTGCATAGTTTACCCACTTTGTTTAAGATCATCAAACAAATATAACCCAAGTGAACTTAAAATGCTATTTTTAAATGGTTAATTCATTTATTCAGGAAAAAATAAAAACTATTCAGTTACCAGACCCTGTGTGGAAAAATGCCTCCTAAACCTAATAACTGGTTGGGCAATCCTCAGTAGCAACAACTGAAATTAAGCGTTTTCTATCACTGGCAATGAGTCTTTCACATCTGTTGAGATATTTTTGCCCACTCTTCCTTGCTGAATTGCTTGAATTCAGCAAAATGGGGGGGTGGTGTTACAAGCTTTAACGGCCTTTTAAGGTCATGCCAGTGCATTTCAACCGAATTCAAGTCAGGACTTTGATTAGGCCACACCAAAACATTTTGTTTTGTTAAGCCATCCAGAAGTTGACTTGCTGGTGTGTTTTGGATCCTTCTGCAGAACCTAAGTGCACTTCAGCTTGAGGTCAGAAACTGATAGCTGAACATTATCCTTCAGGATTTTCTGGTAAAGAGCAGAATTCATACTTCCATAAATCACAGCAAGTTGTCCAGGTCCCGAAGGAGCTAAGCAGCCCAAGACCATCACACCACCACCACGTTTGACGATTGGTATTTCTTTTCTGAAATGTTGTGCTACACAACCAGTTCAGGGTGTACCCCGCCTCCTGCCCGATGACAGCTGGGATAGGCTCCAGCACGCCCGCGACCCTAGTGAGGAGAAGTGGCTCAGAAAATGGATGGATGGATGGATGTTGTGCTACAAGGCAGCACGGTGGGTCGACTGGTTAGCACATCTGCCTCACAGTTCTGAGGACCGGAGTTCAAATCCCGGCCCCGCCTGTGTGGAGTTTGCATGTTCTCCCCGTGCCTGCGTGGGTTTTCTCCGGGCACTCTGGTTTCCTCCCACAACCCAAAACCATGCATGGTAGGTTGATTGAGGACTCTAGATTGCCCTTAGGTGTGAATGTGCGCGAATGGTTGTTTGTTTATATGTGCCCTGCAATTGGCTGGCGACCAGTTCAGGATGTACCCCGCCTCTCGCCCGAAGATTGCTGGGATTGGCTCCAGCACACCTGCGACCCAAGTGAGTATAAGTTGAACGGAAGATGAATAAATGCATGAATGAATGTGCTACATCTACGCCAGATGTAACCAGACACACACCTTTCAAAAAGCTCAACTTTCATCTCATCAGTCCATATAATATTCTCCCAAAAGTCTTGGGACCAGATGTCTTTTTTTTTTTTTTTGCAAAAGTAAGACGAGCCTTTGTTCTTTTTGGTCAGCAGTGGTTTTCGTATTGGAACTCTGCTATGGATCCCATTTTAGCCCAGTCTCTTCCTTATTGTTGTCATGCGCACTGACCTTAACTGAGGCAAGGGAGGCCTGCAGTTCTTTAGAAGTTGTCCTGAGTTCCTTTGTGGCCTCCTGGGTTACTCTTTGCTGTTCTCTTGGGGTAATCTTTGTAGGCCGGCAACTCCTGGGAAGGTTCACCACTGTTCCATGTTGTCTCCGTGTGAGGATAATGGCTCTCCCTATGGTTCGCTGGAATCCTAAACCTTTAGAAATGGCTTTTGTAACGCTTTCCGGACTGATGTCAATTTATTTCTCGACTGTTCTGGAATTTCTTTGGATTGTGTCATTTTGTCCGACTGGATTTTGTCATACAGATTCTATATGTGCTTTCTTGATAGAACAAGTCTGAAGGTAATCAGGCTTGGGTGTGATCAGTGGAAAATTAACCAAAAATTGAGATTAGCCACAATTCATTCATGATTTAACAAGGGGGGTAATTAATTTTTCACATAGGGCCAGGTAACTATTATTATTTTTTTCCTTAATAAATGATGTGTTTTTTTTTTTAAACCTCTATCAGTACACCACTTAACTTTGTACAACTTCAAGATATTCATTGGACTTGACTCCTTTTAATAAAAAAATTAAAAATAAAGAAAGAATTGAGATGTTCTAAAACCTTTGACCGGTAGTATGTGGGGAAGTCATGTCTTAAACCTCAAGTTTCAAACATGTCCCAGGGCACCAAATATAGAGCAAGTCTAGTCTCATTGTCAAGTAATTAGTTCAAGTCTAAGCCGATAAGACTCATAAGACAAAGTCAAGTTGTTTTTCTTGAGTTTTACTAAAGCAAGTCCCAAGTCTTGTGACTGACACACTAAACACTGTAGAGCTAGTACATCACTACTAGAATGCAGACTGCTGGAAAAGACAGCATAATCCACTGATTGCAGAGAACTGTCTCCACACTTAAACTCATCATGAGAATGTTTTTGTGCTTTGGTGCTGCAATTTTGCTAAGCAAGAGAGTTCAATGTGTTCGTGTGTGAACATTAGCATCCGTAGCCTCCTCGCAAGATAACATTGCCAGGCGCTAGTTAGTGATCAAGTTCCATTCCTATGGCGAATTTGTATGAAAGTCTGAACGGGCCATAAGTCCATCACTAACCTATGTGGTTATCATAATTACAGATATATTCATATATTAAACACTTGTGGGCCATAAATACAAAACAAATGCAAAATGGCTAGAAGGGCAGTAACTGAGTGTGCCTTCTTGTGCAGCATGACATTTAGACCAGTGCACAAACTAGTTCATTGCACACCGAAGGTAACCTTGGCATCGTTACAGTAAATATTTGTATGTAATATACTTCTAAGCCTTGTATGTAAAACAAATGAAAAGCAAAAGGTTGTACCCGAAAGCATACCTTCTTGTGTTGGTTGATAAATTATTGCGCACCAGTTCTATAAAATGCTGTAAACCAAGGACCCCATCACTCGCCATCTTTTTTGTCTTATTTGAATGAGGCACAAAACTGTGTTATTATTCCTTCTCAAAACATTCCTCAGAACTTGACACGTCAAAGATCTTTTGACCAGGTCTTCCCTCCCCTCTGGACCACATTACACTGGCAGGTTTGCGCACGATAGCAGGTGGGCCATCTACAAGTGACAAGTTATTTGGCGCCCTGACATCTCGAGGACTGCATAAGGGGGGACAGGGTGCCACAGCGACGGGACGTATCGCCAGAGTGATGGCTTCCACATCCTCAAAACATGCCCATCAAATTCAATTAGGCTGCTCAACTTCAGAGCATTAATCATGATGGTAATGATGACTGCTGGATATTGGGGATGCTGGTTAACCTTTGACTATTTCAGATTTTCAGAAGAAGATGCGAAGAAGCGCAAATCAAGAGACAAGCACACGTGACTGTGTCATAAACTTTTATTAACTGCTCATACTTGAAAATGTTAAACAGGGGGTGTTAAATGATCAGTGCTACCAACATTACAACTTTACATCCAAATATCTAACATGTTCATGCTGAGAGATGTCCTATCTGTGATGTGAGCTGCTACGTTTGCTGCATTCGTCAGCTACTGTCTAGTAAATGAGGACAACATCATCCCCCCCCCCCCCAACACAAACACACCGAGTTCTGGTTGACTGAAATTAAACTGTAAAATTAAAATAAAACTCCACTCAAAATTGAGCACTAAATCAGCTGGGAGTGTTGTGATTCAATTGTCTTAAAAATCCAAATATAACTTAAAAACACAAAATGAGCAAAATGTGAGCTCACGTTAGTTTGGGACCACCGTATCTGTCAGTTAAAATGTCTTCTCAAAAACAAAAAAAGCACCACTCATTACAGACTACCATGCGAGACTGTCGGAGAAGAGCGCAGCATTTATATATATATAAAAAAAAAAGTCGCTTGGCAGGAAGAAGCCATTCCACGCTCCTCCGGCAACCACATCCTGCCCTTCACTTTCCATATGGCACATCCAAGCTCGACTAGCGATGTCTGCCCGAGCCAGGAGCAGCGTGGACACCAGGAGAGTGCAGTAGCCAAGGCCGAAACCACGCAGTCATTTTGGATCGAGCTACGGGAACCTGTTACTTATAAGGGGCCTACTAAATCCATTAAAAAAAAAAATAATGACATTAACATATGTTCATTATTATATATTATGATCATTTGTGGTTTCAATGTTTTTGGATGCTTTATAACAGTTCCTCTTAGGATATACATACACCCCTCACAAAAAGCTCTCGATATTGGTTTCCGGTGAAATTTCTGGATGAACCTAAAGCCCATAACCCTTAAAGGTAAACTTTAATTTGACCTCCTCTAAAAGATTACCGTGCATTTTAAGTTCATCCTGAAATTGCGCCTGAAAGCCTTATATCCCAAACTTTTTGTGAGTAGTGTGCTGTATATGCTGGGCTGGTTCACATACTCTTGCGGTCCATCAAGCTTTAGCCTCCTCATAGGATGAAGGAAAAATAAGGACCTGCCTGAAACCATAACATTATGTGTTTATGCTGAGGTTAGTGGCAGGGGTGGAGGGGATTAAAATGAACACATAGACCCTCCAACTTTTTCTCACAACAGTCCAAAAACAACAAGGTAAATAAATTCTCAGTCCAACAAGTGATGGGAGAGGAGTCAACATCAGCAAACGGAACCTTCAATTCAACTTGAGTTGTGTATTTTTTTTAATGCGTGTACATGTGTGCGTGTATAATGAGGGCGGTGACGTCCACCCTCCCATCACAGGCGTTTCTGGGCGATGAGAGAGCCTACCACCACCCCGGTCACCAAGGTCATCCCGGCCAGAAGCCACTTCTTGAAACTCTCCTGGGAACGGCGGGCCTCCGCTGCCGCGTCGTGGCCAAAGATCTCAGCAAAACGCTCCTGCAGAACAAACAAACAAACATCAGCCAATGCAGGTTGAGAGTAACGGTTGTGTTGTTCGTTATGCAGAATTGCAACCATCTAAAGAACACCACAAACTGGAGACCCGTGAGTCCAATCAGCTGACTGTCATTTTATGTAGCCCATGAAACTTTAATGTTAAGATGCATATAGTTTTCTTGAAATTCTATTGTACATAACTATCAGTATGGACTCAAAAGCAGGGGTTGGCAAAGTATGGCCCTAATCCGGCCTACAAAGCATTTACATTAACAGTCCTGTAATATTAACTTAAATTTAATTTAATTAAAAGCATTTTTTTTTTTTACCTCATTTACAATGACTAGGCCCATCAGCTTTTTTAAAAATGAAATTTGGCCAATGAGCACAACACTTGGCTTACACCCGCTCTATAGTTTAGTACTTTATATCATTTGTAGCATTTGTACTTTGAAAGTACGACTGTACTTCAATATCTGCCTGCCACCATTTTCCCTTCTGATTGCAACACTATCCAATTTGAGGTAAAGGTTGACAACTGAATGCATGAGTCATTATTTAATGCTGAATTTTATACATTTATATCTTATCAGTTCTAAACTGTGATTTCCCTGCTTCACTACTGAACGGCGACCAGGAGAGGGCGCAATTCATGTCCAAGTAGTTTGCTGCAGTGCAAGTTTGGTACAGGAACATTTTCAACTATGCAAACTAAAGTCTGCAGTCCTGCTAATGGTGTAAAAAGTGAATTGAGTGACTTTCTACAGCCAGGGGATATTAAAATGTCAACCTTTTTGGTACCTTGGGAGTATTTATTTTTTTCCTATCTGCGGAACTGTGACCAGACTAACGTGGACATGCTCATATTCATAATTTATTTGGTTACAGCTCGATTTTCTGTTTGTCCTTGATGTTTTGCTCGGAGCCTCTTAAAGCAAGCCAATGTTCAGTTATTGGTCGTAAAGGGCCAGAGCATACAGTGCCGACAGCACTCTTGAAATGGCAGTTTCTGCCGCATCATTTCCATACCCAAAAACTCACCAAATACTGCAGGTGGGTTCATCTTACATCTCAAATGTAACCTCCAAAATTTGCTAGACGCACAATGAAGTCTCAAGAAGCCATGCTTCAATAATAATAAGCCAACCATTCTGGTTTGGTCATTTCTAAGAGTTCATCAAAAGCAAACTTGTCCTAGAGATTTTTCTACCAATATTGAATACCTGGCAGTTGGGCAACACTAAATTGTGGACAATTTTGCCTTCATCATTGTGCGGGGCCTTAAGATGGCAACAAAGTAAAAAGAGAAAAAAAACTTATAGTGCCGAGCCCGGACCTTGTGTGAGGAAGGTCGTCCCCTGAAGACAAGCCTGCTGGCAGAAATGTTTTGACGCAGTCACTCCACCCGTGCCGTTCCAATTTCCTTCTAGCTCTCCATAATTACGATTCCACGGTATGGCGCACCTCACAAATTTCACACGCCCTGATGCTGACGTGCATGAGAGTTTAATAAAAATTAACCTGTGTTGCGTGTTATATGCACAACTGCTACAACAGCGCTGTGGTCCATCATTGACTGACCATTTTCAGCGCATAGATGTGACGGTTGTCTTTAAAATTGCTTACTCAGGCTTTAAATTACTGTTGTACTGTTAACAGGACAATTTTTAATAAACATTTTAGGTAACCGTTAGTCAGGTTGGCTTCATACAACAACTGCCTACAGCTGTGTACAGGGCCTACAGTCACCATGGCAACACACTTACTGGCCACTAGTAAAGTAAAATAAAAAGTCCCAAAGGCCACCTCGATCACAATGCGTGGTAACGAACAACACCTTTTAGATACGTGGACAGAGCCGTATGATTAACTACAACCCCTTCCCTGCATCCCAGTAATGCTACAGCACATTCACTCAAGATGTTGACACTCTTTCCCAGCCCAAGCCCACGCATAGCCACCGCCCACTGAAAACATTTCCTGGAAATGAAAACGACTGAGCGCGTTTAGTGGGAATTTTCCACCAGTGGGGGGCGTCCGTTGATTTCACAATGGACAGCAGGCTGACTCACGAGTGGTGGTTGTAGTAATGATGCCCAATGTTCTCCTTGCAGGCCCCTAAGTGCCTTAAAAAAAATTGCAAGTCATCCTCAATTACTCAGACAAAAATGAGCTGTGACTAATTCTGAGTAGAGGGGCTAACAAGCAGGGGGAACATTCGGTTCTTGTATTGAAAACTGCAGGATGTGACTGTAGAGGAAGTTAGAGACGAGTGTGTCTGGTGATTGAGTCACAATGTTAGAGAGCCCACATTGCAGAATTATCATGAAAGCTCAACTGTTCATGAGTTATTACTACTTATACGTATTGTACCACTTTTACATTACATTGTGGTTTCACTGAGGTACTGGTCACTCAGGATATTGCAAGTCCGAGTCACTTGATCGCTGCCAATACAGAGTCCCAATCCTTTTTTTTTTTTACATTAATACTGGAGGCATGGTGGACAACTGGTTAGCACATGTGCCTCACAGTTCTGAGGACCCTGGTTCAAATCTAGCCTACCGTGTGTGATGTTTGCATGTTCTCCCCGTGCCTGCATGGGTTTTCTCCGGGTACTCCGGTTTCCTCCCACATCCCCAAAACAGGCAACGTAGGGTGATTGAAGACTAAATTGCCCGTAGGTGTGAATTTGATTGCAAATATGCTTGTTTTTTTATATGTGCCTGGCAATTGGCTGGCCACCAGTTCAGGGTGCACCCCGACTATCGCTCAGTTAGCTGCGACAGGCTCTAGCTCACCTGCGACCCTAGTGAGAATAAGCAGTATGGAAAATGGATGGATGGAATTACAGAATATGCCACAAACCAACCATATATAAAAAATAAAAATTAAGATCAGAGAATGACCAAACCCTGCATGTTACATAGTAAGGAATAGCAAAGGACAGCAAAGAGGCATTTGTCATTGATAAGATTCATGAAATTAGCGTTGGAAGCAAAAGGAAATATGTGAGCCATATATGCCGACCGGAGTTCATGATAATTCCCCCCAGCGGCGGTGTGCGACTAAATCAATTTACATCACATCTGCACATGCAGAATCAAAGAAAAATAAATCAGATTGTCGTAGGGATTAGAAAAAATACTGAAGCCTCGGAAAAACTAGGAAATGCAGCCGGTCTGATCACACTTCCTCGCTGAGTTCCAATATTGCATCTTGGGTAAAGGATGTGTGTTTAATGTATTTTCAATAGATGCTGCTGCATTATTTGTGAATAAGCATGGTCTGAGGATGTTCTAAATTTGTTTTCAGAGTGCGAACAAAAACAAGTGCGAACATATTGATAAATCACAGGTTTGTGTGTCAAACCGGCATATGCATGATTTAACACAAATCTGTGCATACAAGGGTGTAATACTATCCAACCATTTTCTGTACCGCCCATCCTCATGAGGGTCGTGGGCATGCTGGAGCCTATTCCCAGCTATCTTCGGGCGAGAGCCGGGCTACACTAATTAAATCTTATTTGGTCTAGCTACTGGTGGTGTCACAGTAGCAAGATTCTGACTTGGATACTATACCTGCATAAAGTACCTTGATGTGGGTACTGAAACGATACCACGGCAAAAATCTAAAACATCAGTAAAAGCAATGACATGAAACCTGAAAATTTCAAACACTTTCATTTGTACTAATTCAAAGCATTCAAAACATTACGATAAACTTGAAAATTTATGTAAGAATGGTACGGAAGCGTATTGCATTAACTTGGGTTAAAAAAACAACAAAAAACATGACATTTTTTGAGGGCTTTGGTTTTTTGAATACCGTAGTTTCACGACCATAAGGCATAAGTCTTATATTTTCTCCAAAACGGACGGGGCGCCTTATAATGCGGCACGCCTTGTGTGTGCACAGACTTCCAACATCTATAAATGTTGTGTGACGAGCGTACCACTTGACTGTTTTTTTTTTTTTTGGGTGACACTTTTTTGACCGCTTGACTGACTGGGAGAATTTCCTGCCGACACGCTGCTTATACAGAGGAAAAGCGGACATGGCTCAGGACAGCATGCGGACGTAAAGGGGGAAGGGTGCGTGAAGGAGGACGCTAAAGCCACGCTTAGGTATATAGCGCCGGAGTTTGCATTGTGTAAAACAGCATCGGTTTGGCAGGAAAACGAGCTTCGCCAAGTCAAGAAGACGAAGCTGAATTTCCACGGAAACAAGGCAAGGTGGGCCGAGTTGGCAATGGATTAATGACCAAAGAACAGCTGGGAGAAGCGTCTCTACAGTCACCATTTGACTGAGGGCAATAACGCTTGCAGAAGAAATTAAAATTGAACATTTTCAAGGAGGTCCGTCTTGGTGCTTTCGTTTTATGAAACGGCGCCATTTATCCATCCGGGCAAGGACTACCATGGCTCAGCAACTTCCGGCGGATTAAAAGGAAAAGATGGCGTGGGAGCAATGGATGACAGATGGCGAACACAGTTTTACCAAGACTTGGAGGCAACGCCGGGCGACTTATGCCACCATATGTGAATGGATTGTGGATGCTTGGGCTAACGTGTCTGCTTGCACTGTTGTTCGAGCTTTCGTAAAAGCCGGCATCATTTCTGAGGAGCCACACGGCAACGAGACTGACTCTGAAAATGACGGGGGGGTGGGAATTTGAAAAACTGAGAAATATAATTGGTCAGAAAAACAGAAAAGTATATTCAATAAAACAAAGCCCTCCAAAAAAACTCAAAAACAGGAAGTTTTTTTTATATCCAAGTGAATGCAATACGCTTCCATAGAATGGAATTAGCCCATTCTTAGTTTAAAAAAAATAATGATATGTTTGTATGTACATCTATGTAAAGGATATGTATGATAAAAAAAGAAAAAAATAGACCAAAAAAATATGAAAAATAATTTTAACATTAACAATAATAAATGACGTCATTATTAGGCTGCGTAAAATACATTTACTCCACGGCACCATTGTGTATGTTTGAATCAAAAAGCTGGTTTATTTTTAGCCTTCTCACATCTTGTGACATAGTAGTGTAAATACCTGATGGCCAATACGTGTCAGTGAAAAAACATGGTCATCTCGTACTATCGATGCTGTAGATCTCTTGCTAGTAACATTGACTCTCGTGTGCATCGAATGCAGGCAGAGTTTCCCAAGCAGCACAGGAGAATCCACTGCATAGAACACTGACTTTGCTTAGAGAGTTACATCCCGGTGGCTAACGCACGCCAACGTGTCCACAGGAGGCAGGAGCGAGTCGGCAGTTTGAAGCCATTTCATTCTCCTGGCTCCCACATAGTCGCACGCACACAACTTGTCAGAAGGCAAGCAGTTATTGGATGTGAATGACTGTCAAGCTTTTTGGGTACTGGCCTTTAAGACACTATGAATATATATATATTTTTTTAAACTAGCGGTACCAAAAAAAAATTAAAAATTGTTCTGTGCTTTTTTTTTTATAAACATCAAAATACCATAGTGAAGGACTGGTTTCGGTACTTGGTGCAACACTACAACCTATATCGTGAAATTTGACCTATTGTGGGTGGTTCTGGGACTAAAAGTTCTGACGCAAGAAGCGCAGACAAAATTCCTTAACGATAAAGGTGAAACTCAATAGCAGCGTGGATGTGCGCACTAAAGAAAAGTACATGAGGCGTAGTAGGAGGTGTTAGTGCTTCATGCAATGTCATTGTGATGACAGGAACTTGTGAAAGAAAAAAAATAATCTTGCTGCAAAGTTTTCTAAGAATTTCGGCAGCTGTCGACATGTTGGCGGAAGATAAGCTGTTGCAATGACCTCAATCGTGTGTGTGTGTGTGTGTGTGTGTGTGTGTCTGTGTAAAATGACTGCGTGAACAGCATTTGTCATTTCAATATATTTATTTCAAGTTTACAAAATGTCTTTAGATTTTGCAAAGGGTGTGAATCAAGGCAACTGGACTTTTTTTTGTTGAAGACAAACCCCCAGAGAACAAACCCACCGAGGTATAGAGGGCCTCCACACCTAAAACTTAAAACTGAGGGAGCCTTTTGGATTGAAGGTGAAACATCAACAAACAAGAACAGTCCAGTTGCCTTGAGTCAAACCTTTGACTGCATACAAAGTTCATTCAAGGCAACAAACATTGACCCTGCGCAGCCTGTTAGTGGGTGGGGCCGTATGTCCACACAAATTACCCGCCCCCCAATTAAAACCTAAAATGTCACTACAATTGGAGATACATGCCTTTCATTCAACACAGACAGTAGAACTCAGACTTCAAAAAATTAGGCTAGATTTGTACAGTACTTCCATTTCTTAGGGTGAATTTATTTTATTTGTTTTTTTTAACACAAACAAAAAGTCGAGCAGTCTATCGTGCTAGTCTACAGAAGTTATTTTTTATCAAATAACATTTAACTATAATTCACCTTTAACAAATAGTTTAATTCATGCAAAATGATTGATTAATATTTTATTAGGGATACGCGATAATTTTTTCCCCACTTATACCGATAACTTGTTGCTTCTCCAAACCAGTAAGATATTTTTTTTATGGTTTATATTAGGGGTCAAACGATTTCTTGGCCAAGGAACCACCAAAAGGTTGGAAAGCTGAAGAGGGGACCTCCTACTTATACTTATCATATATTAATTGCATTTTATATTAAACTGGTCATATATTAGAATGCCTATTATCACAATACACAAGTACAATGAGATTGCGATGAAATGTACCATGTTATCATACAATCAATACTAAGATATGCAAATAATACACGTTTAACTAATTTTTTAAATTTATTTTAAATACTAAAAGAACAGACAATCATGCATGTTAATGTGTATTTAAAGGTCAGAGGACAAAGATTTTGATAACTCTCGGTCCAGTTTTTTTCTATCGGACCTATCAGTATTACAGGACTGTTGCTAATGTAAATGTGCGTTGGGGCAGATTAAACAACTGCGCAGGCCGTGTGTTACCCAAGGGCTATACTTTGCCCACCACTGGTGTAGATGAACTTTTAAACATACATCGCAATCTCCAAAGTGAAAGACCGTAAAAGTTGAACACTGGAGTTAAACCAACAATTTGCTGAAAAATAGTTTGTCTTTTTAGTCAGATGTTACAACACCACAAGGTGAGAGTATTGTACAATCCTTTGTTGTCAGGTGTCTTCAAAGGGTAAGCAGTTTTACTATACCTTTCTTATACCTTACATGACAACTTCTGCTGCCTCTTGTCCAGGTCGCTTTTGAAAAAGATTCTATATCAAGCTTTTACCTGGTTGACTAAAGGTTGAAAAAAAATTAAGGTGAAAATTTTACTAGCCTGTACAGTTAATTGCCCTGACGGTACACGTTAAGCCTGGAACAAAATTCTATTTGTATTATTTCCTAAGGGAAAAGTTGTTTTGAAATTAGAACAAATTTGCAAGTCAACAAGTGACATGAAATAGACTTGTGTTCAATTTGGGAGGTTGCGCTGCATCTAAAAAGCCTTGCGTATGTGAGGACACAGCAGAAGCGGGTGACTGTCTCGCATTCAGACCTAAGCACAGGCCTTGCAAGCAATCAAAGACCGTTAATCAGTATTCGGAATGTGGGAAGCTGCCAAGAAAAATGTCTTCTTTCACTCTCACCTTGACTTCCTCCAGGCCTTGATTGTGGTGGACGCTGAGATTAAGAGCAAACCTCCAGATAAATATAAACCCAAATTGAACCCTTCCCAAACCAACACCAGGACTTCTGACACAGATGGCAGGATGACTAAACTAGTGTGGCAGGACACTGCAGGTAGTTTTACTGCACTAAAGCTGACGGAAGAAGGGCGAAACCACGAGGGATAGACGAACGCAGTAAATAATTAATCATGCTTACATTCTTGGCACATGATGTTTCAATGGTTGACTTCATTATTTGTAAACAAAAATGGCCAGCCTTAAGCAAAGGCTTCGCATCCCTGTGCAATCAGTCAGGAACAATGTGAGCAATGTGGGTGTAGCGGACGAGCACCTTGTGATGAGGGTAACTGACACCTGTACAAGGGACATGTCAGGGCACGTCAAACATGCACAACCTGTATTGATTATGTGGAAGTGCCGAGGGATGCAAATGGTAAGGTGCTTTCACAAAGAATTTCATTGATGAGCTTTACATTTACACATGCGACTATATGACAATGGTATTTGTGGATAAATAACCACTTTCAAATTTACAGGCTTGTAAAAAGGAGAACAGAATTTCTTGCTCCCATAGCGATGGCTGATCATTTACTTTAGTGACTTAGAAGATTGGTGGAGCAGCCTGGACAACTTTCGTGTTGCATTAGCACAAGACCTGTTAGCGGTCCTTGTATCAACACTAAAACAATCAATGTTTATTTCAAGACATGATGTACAGCCAGGAACTTAGTTTTTTAGTTTCTGACCAAGTCTTTGTCACTTAACAAAATACACGTTTGCTACCATACATTCGTTTGTAACCAAATGGCTTAAAATCATTTATATTTTACAACTGTAGGGGGAGCCCTTGGGCAGAAAAAATAAATACAATTCCTTAGTTTAAGGCAGTATCATCATCTGAAGTGGAGCATCTTCATACCTATGGTTTTAGGAGTAAACATTACATTTTTCAGTTTTTAAAAAAATACAGCATGTACACCTTGTATTACCAAAAATCTGTGTAACTACTACATATCTCTTTAGCACACTGTAGGACAAGATTCTCCATGTTAACCTACTGCTATATGGAGTTAACCAAAGGAAAAAAATTTTACAGCACCATGTTTTGAGAACATCTTCATGGGCGCTAGTACCTCCCTTTCAAGAAGTATGGCCCTTGCATTGCCGTAAGGGCCAACAACCACGATAACCACCTAAATTAGCCATTAAACATGTTGATTTTACTGTACTATATAAACGCAATGCTTTGATGACATGGGGCGCAAATTAAGATCATTTACATAATACTCCCAATCTTTACAGACAGAAACATTATTAGATGTACAAAATATTCTCAATCTGACAGAAATCCTGGAGAAGTCTTTTTAAAAAAAAATAAAATAAAAAAATAAAAAATCTAAACAAATTTAGTGATGAATGTGAATAGATTTAACTTTCTGGTGCTAAAGGAGTCTTAAGAGTCATTTATGGTGTTTATGATTGTTTAGATGAGTCGTCACTGGGAAGCAATAGACCTGTCCTATCTCGTCGATGTACTGACAAAGCCTGCTCGGATGAGAGGCGAAACATCTTCCAAGACAACCAGAAGTGTCCACTTGTGATTGATTCAATGTGCTGAGAAAACAATGATCTGGATGAATAAGTAAATTCAAAGCTATATTATCTGAATATTGTACAACAATGTTTGGATTGTTATTTGAAAGATGCAGAGTATAAGATCATCTACCCGATTTCATACGTTTCCGGATTGTTAAATTAAAAACAACCAACATTGCTTGCAGTATATTCTATCACCCACCACGTCTCACCTGGCAGGTAAAGCCAGTATTTCACATTAAACTCTCCTTTGCACTTTCATTTTACACAACCATACCTTTTTCATTATTCCTGTTCTGCTGCCGCGTGGGAAATCAGCCCTGTCCCAATTTGAAACTTTCCATGTAGTGAAAAATGGATGGGGGAAGGCTGGGGGGGAATCATGCAGTTGGTTGCCATAGCACCCGGAAAGCAGCTGATTAGTCTGTGTGGCTGACAAACACTGCATGTGGAGAAAGGAGCGTTTTAACGATCATTAGTGGAGGGTTCTTATTCATCACCTCTAACTGGTTGGTTGCTCCTGTGTTGCGCCATAACAAGCTACAACACACCAATGACCTCTCTCTGACAATACATAAATAAATAAAAAGGGAAATTTGATTGCCAACAGTATCTGAGAAGAGCAATCAAAGCTCCATATTCATGACATTATTGTCATTAACTGTGATGATTAATTGGACACATTTACGCATGTACGTACATCTACATACATATACACACCCACATACATATATACACACACACATCTCATAATACATATTGATAGATAACCACAAAGTATCTGACTGAGCAGCCTACTTTTTGTTATGTACCATAAAAGTTCCAAAAAGGTCAGGTGAAATGAAACTGTTAACTGTCTTTTGCCTAACAATGAAGCTGAGTAAAAAAATGCATAAATAAATAATAATGGAAGAAAGATACATTTTTGGCCCATGTTCAAATCAAATACTGTTACCAACACACAAAATCTCAAAAACCTCAAATAATGATTCTAAGTTCACTAAATTCTGCTCTAGGGGAATCTGGTGTCAAAATTAACTATGTAAGTGATGTCACTCTTTTGGTCATCAAACCTGAAAAAAAATTCATTTGTCGGGGGGGCACATATTTAAACCTCTGAGTGACTGAAAAAGTGTGGACAAAGCTTAAATTTTCTGATTTGATTGGCTACTACAAACAAATTTTGTCATTGTCTTTGTGAAAGTCCCCGCTCAGTTTCCATCAGCCTGCTCCAAATTACATTAGACAAACAATTTTACCAAACAATGGTTGTTTGGTGTTAGGCTATAAACAAGGAGTGCTGCAGAGAGTTCCAGGCAGTTCAGTACAACTAAGCAGAATGTATTCCCCTTTAACACAATGCTGAGAAGGCTATTCTCAGTCACACGTGCACTTTCATACATTGGAGTGAAGAGTGCAACAAACTGAAATATTCAAATGGACACAATTTCAGAGACAAGATACAATGGAAAGTTAATGATTGTGTAGGGACTCATTTGTAACAAATGTAACAAATACATGACTCAGAAAGAGCAGGATTTTTATGTGCTGATGTGGCTGAGACAGTTTTCAGTGATCACATACACACACCTTCCATACAAAACTTGAATGCACTTTTTAAATTTTTCATGCCTCACCTGCAAAGGTCTTAACTGAGTTTCTGTTCAGTGGCTAAATGAGTCATGAAGAAAATGCCTTATCTTGCCCGCCTCACTTTTCTACCTTGACTAAACTGCTGCTGGCATTCAAATTAAAAAGACATCACTTGACTTGTTTATGGCTTCAGTAGGTCGCAAAGAAATGGTTGACAAATGCCACACTGGTCTGGAAGCTGAAACAACTCAAGAGCTCCCGAGACCCAAAAAGATCTCGTGAACCTTCCAGACTGTCGCCAAGCAACCTTTACTGCAGTTTGCAACACACTGGTGTGTGTGTGTATGTGCGTGGTAGTGAGATGTCCCTGGGCCAAAGGTACGGTGTGCAACCCAACTAACTCATCATGTGTTTTTGTTTATTGAGCAAACTTCCACTGCTGTGGTATGACAGACGAAATGCTATTTACAGAGTGAGAATGATTGAGTGAGGAAATATGACCCTTGGCTTCCACTGTGACAAACTGTCCCTTAAACACATAAGATAACAGTGACATGCGGTCAACAGTTGAAACGTTTGTAGATGCATGACTACAGCCCTAGTAAACCACTTTGAATGCCTGTGCTGTATATATCTTGCGGGGTCGAAGGGAGTTTTCATTAGACTTTACACCGATCTGATCGGCCTTATCGGTAATATCGGCCAATATTTAGCATTTTATGCTGATCGGCTTTGATGTCATAATTCGACGATCCGATCAATAACTCCACAAAAGACATTTACTCCGCGTCGCCATCGTGCACAGTATATTTGAATCCAAAAGCTAGTTTATTTTTAGCCTTGTTGCGAGTCTTTTGACATAGTACTGTAAATATCTGACAGCCTATGAAGTTATTTAAAAAAATTTTTTTAATGCCAGCGGTGTTCAATTATTTTAGTATTTTTACAGAAATTGGGCTTCCAACTCATAAAATGAAACAAAGTCAGGAATTCAAAATATTTGAATACTGTGAAGAAATCAGCCCAAATTCTGCAGGCCATAAATGTTTTAAATTTAGTATCAGACACTAATCATCTACTAACAAGGCGAGGTGGCCCGAGTTGGCAATGGATTAATGAGCAAAGAACAGCTGGGAGAAGCGTCTCTACAGTCACCATTCGACTGAGGGTAATAACGCTTGCAGAAGAAATGAAAATCAAACATTTTCAAGGAGGTCCGTCTTGGTACTTTCGTTTTATAAAACGGCGCCATTTATCCATCCAGGCAAGGACTACCGTGGCGCAGCAACTTCCGGCGGATTAAAACGAAAAGATGGCGTGGGAGCGATGGATGACAGATGGCGAACACAGCTTTACTAAGACTGGGAGGCAACGTCGGGCGAGTTATGCCACCATATGTGAATGGATTGTGGATGCTTGGGCTAACGTGTCTGCTTGCACTGTTGTTCGAGCTTTCGTGAATGCCGGCATCATTTCTCAGGAGCCGCACGGCAACGAGACTGACTCCGGCAATGACAAGAGGGAACCTGGCGTGTTTGAGAACTTGCCCAGCTGTTCATTTCAGATACAGAAGATGGGGACTTTGATGGATTTGTGGATGAGGATTGATCAAAAAATGAGTACATTGTTGAATACTTCAATAATGTACTACTGAACTCAGTTTTGCTCACTCTGCCTTTTTAAAAACATTGTTTTAGCGTGCATGCATGCTACCATATGTTTTAAGCTAGCGTATGTTTTACCATGCCTGCGCCCAATAATGCGGTGCACCTTTTGTATGCGTTAACTACAGAAAGACACTGTAACTGACACTGCGCCTTTTAATATGGTGCGCCTTATGGTTGCGAAAATACTGCGTATACATACGCACGCACACGTATACACACACACACACACGTATACACGCACACACACTTTTTTGCTCACTTGAAAAGTGGGTGGCTTCAAAGAAAAGGTGCTCTGTCCTGAGTTGTTTCATACATCTAAATGCAAATAGCAAGAAAAATAAAAGCTGGAATTCTTAACTTGTGTCTCATTTTTCTTTTGATCTGAAACCCAAATGTCTTCCGTATACAAAAAAAAAAAAAAAAAAAAAATGTTTAAAAGGGAATGGGCCTTGCCGTTCCAATACTTTAGGAGGGGGCTGTAAATCCTGTGGCTGTCGAAGGTGACAACTTTCTTTTCCCACGCTTTCTTCAAAATCATCTCTTTAACAGTGAACTGCAGAGAAAAATTGCAATCGATTTGGGCTGATGGCCGGATTTCGGCTTCGGAGCTAAAAGTTTGGTGTGCACATTGGATCTGTAAGTCCAAGTTAATTGAGAATTCTTCACAAAGCCATTCATCCATAAACGGTGCAACAGAGTCGCTTTTGGACTCTGCCTCCTCATTTTTGATATAAATTCCTGAGTTGTTTCGCCTAGATCTCGATTCCAAATTGTCCAGTTTAAATATAGTCTTTTGTTGTTGTTGTATCACTTCTTGCAGTTAGCTTAGTGGCTCCATGACTCGACTTCTGTGTGTTCAAGAGCGGCATTTATCTTCTTTTATTCTCCAATATCGGTGATTATTTTAGCAAATTTCTGATCGATGTCTTCCTTGAATTCAGTCAGCTCACTCATTTCAGTTGTAATTTCGTTTTCAGATCTGTCTTTATTTCAGTGTACAGGACTTGAATTTGTTGGCTAATGCAGTCGAAGCTGCCTTGAAACGACGCTGTGTCGGATTCTAGCTTGCTATAGCGCGTGCTTATTTTTTCTTTACCTTGTTTTTCCGGGTTCTTTGTTTTTTTTGTTGCAACTCCGCTCATTTTCTCAGTTTGAATGTTTGTTGTCGTGTTTAACCGAGTTTATTACGCTGGGGTGTGGGAGCTGCTGCCTTATGCGCGTCCATGCTGCTCGACCATCCCAGAAGTGACAAATTATACTTTGCAAAATACGTAAGTAATGCTCAATTCAGTTATTTTTTTACCATCAGTATATGGTGGGAACAGCATTTGCTTTCTCCACGTGCGGCAATATACTTTTGAACTTCTTCAGTGTTGGGATCGCTGTTCCTGCTGTGCACTTCTTGACCTCTGAGGGGCAGTTTGGTGCACGCAATGATATACACACTTGTAGTAACAAAGAAAGTAGAAGTCACGATCGAATATTGTTAATACAACTTGTTTTTCAGAGTTATATGCCAGAAAGTATTGTTATATTGCCTGTTTGTACGTTTAGACAGCATGTGTGTACCAATATTTATTATTGAGAGATACAATTGCCACGAGCTCATTGCTAATTTTCGGTAGCTCGTCAACTGTGTTTTTCATTCATTGTGTGTTAGCTTTGAGCTAGCGATTTGTGTGAACAAAAACGAAGAAAGAAACGAAGTCTGTGATGTATTTGAACATTAAATAGGTGTTATTCTTTTAAGTGCGTTGAGTTTTACAGTCAACTGTCACTAAATGAATAAGCGAGCAATATTCACTCTTACTCCTTGCTACTACGTTAGCACCCTAGCAACTTTTTGCTGTGATCACGTGGGCTCTGCATGCTGTCCGGCCACTACTGCATAGAGGTTCTGGAGCAGAGCATGTAATGGACTGCTTGTATAAGAGCGGTAAAACGGGGGGTTTTTAGATCCAGTCCGATTCAATCCTTGTGGGTTTTTTATTTTTATTTTTTTGCTGGCATCGGACGGCTTTCCGATCTCAAAGACCGGATTGGCACACCCCTAATTCACACTTCACAGTCTTTGACAAAGTTCAAAAATTTGAACCAGTACATCCCAGTTCCACTTGAAATGTTTCAACAGCTTAATTGTGGACCACCAGTGGTAAATTGAGTTGATTAGAAATGATTTGGAGAGTCGCACACCTGTCTCCTACAGTTGGCAATGCATATCAGCACAAACCCAGCATGGCGGCACTGTCTGTAGACCTCCTTGAGTGATTTTTTAAAATTTTATTTTTCTTTATTTTTTAGGCACGTGGGGAAGGATCCAGAAAATGTTCTGCTGTTTGGAAGGTCTGAATGAGCACAGTGGCCTCCCTCATGCGTAGATGGCAGTTCGGAACAACCAGGACTCTTCCTAGAGCTGCCAGTCCAAATACAACTAAACTGAGTGATCGGGTAGAAAAGGCCCCAGTCAGGGAGCTGACCAAAAAACCCAGTGGTCTCTGTCAGAGCTCCAGTGTTCCTTTGTGGAAACCATCTCTGCAACAACCCATCAATCAGGCTTGCATGGTGGAATGGGCAGAGCAAAACAAAAAGACTGAAGCTTGCCCAAAGGCTCCTGAAGAACTCTCTGGTCTGGTGAGACTAAGATTAAACTCTGTGGCATGAATGCCAGATATGTTGTAGGAAATTAGGCACGGCTCACCACCTGGTCAATACCATTCCTACAGTGAAGATGGTGGCGGCAGCTTCATGAGGTAGAGATTTTTTTCAGTTTCAGGAACTGAGAAAAATATGAATACAGCAATGTAGACACATCCTGGATAAAAACCTGCTTCAGAGTGCTCTTGCTCGTGACGGGACAAACACTGGTGCGTCAGCACTGTCAAGAGTGAAACCCCATATTGGTGCGTGTGTCCCTTTAAGAAAATAATAATCATATGACCAATACAGGAAGTGTGTCGTTTGGATGTGCCGCGCCAAATTGTGTTTATAAGGAAACAAACTGTTGACGTTGAGGATTGGTTGGATGGAGTTTTGCTGTTCGATTTTGGATTTTTGTTTGCCCTCACCTTGTTCCACCGACTTCATGGATCGTTCTAAGAAGTTTTTCAAGTCTGATTCTCAATAAACCTCAATTATAATACCACAGCGGAAGCTTAAAAACTCCACTGTGACACAGTAAAACTGTTCCGGCATGAAAGGGATACAGATTTTCCATTCTGCTTGACCTAACAGCCGAACAGGACAAAAAAAATAAAAATAAATAAAATAAACGAAGTTTTCCCCAGTCTGGAATTATTTTGATCTTACTCCTTGCTACTACGTTAGCACCCTAGCAACTTTTTGCTGTGATCACGTGGGCTCTGCATGCTGTCCGGCCACTACTGCATAGAGGTTCTGGAGCAGAGCATGTAATGGACTGCTTGTATAAGAGGGGTAAAACGGGGGGTTTTTAGATCTTTTGACACTAAATAAGGTAAATCATCTTCTCCTTTGGCCACTGTTTCCTTAATTTTTTAATTAAATATGTTTGTTCTCTTTTCTGGTAAGAGGTTTGAATTGTTTTCAGTAGGCTTTAGACATTTATATTTACAATGTATCTTTGTTCATCTATTTATGCCATCGAGGCATAGTGACAGACAGAATTAATGTATCCACTTTTTGTGACATTTTTGTTTGTTGGTGTGCCGTGAGATTTTTCAATTGTAAAATATGTTCCTTGGTGCCATAAAGGTTGGAAATCACTGCTCTAGTGAGATCGTGTATTCTAATTAGTCAGGTCAAACCAACTTTACAGACATAATGGGTGCTAACTTACTGTAATTAAATTACTTCACCTACACCAAACCTTTAGAGCATGATTTGACAGAAAAGTAAAAGTACCGTATTTTCACGACCATAGGGCGCAACGTATTAAAAGGCGCCGTCTCCGTTACGGGGTCTATTTCTGCATTTAACACATACATAAGGTGCACCGTATTATTGGGCGCAGGCATGGTAAAACATAAGCTAGCTTAAAACATACGGTAGCATGCTTGCACGCTAAAACAATGTTTTTAATAAGGCAGCGGGAACAAAACTGAGGTCGGTTGTACTTTATAGAAGTATTTAACCATGTACTCACATTTTTTTTATCAATCCTCATCCACAAATCCATCAAAGTCTTCATCTTCTGTGTTCGCCATCTGTCATCCATGGCTCCCACGGCGCTCACTTCACTTTGAACGCCGTTTACAGGGATGTCCAGCAGTTCGTCAAGCCTCCCGGAATGATGGCAAGCCCCGAGTTATTGCACTCAGTCGAATGGTGACTGTAGACGCTTCTCCCGGCTGTTCTTTGCTCATTAATCGATCGCTCGAGTTGGTCTTCTAAATCGGGCCACCTCACCTTGTTTCCGGGTTTTGTTTTTCTTTTTTTTCCCCCCTCCGCGGAAACTCAGCTTTGTCTTCTTGACTTGGCGAAGCTCGTTTTCCTGCTTCTCTACTTGCGAACCATGGATTCGTTGATCTTGAATTCTCTCGCGGCTGCTCGATTCCCATGTTCCTCTGCGTAACTGATAGCTTGCAGTTTAAACTGTGCTTCGTAAGAGTGTCTCTTCGTAGGTGCCATTTTCGGGGGTCCTTAGCCAAACCAATGGCCTAAAACGCCAAATAGTAAAAGCAAAGTTATTGTAACTAAATTAAAAAAAAAATTAAAAAAAGCTTGAAAATATTTTAAAGTTTATCATTTTATCCAAACTTACCACACCAGTGTGCTTGCTCATGGTGACATTGTTGATGTACAGTACTCATCATAGACTAATCACTTTCATGAGCCACGGGGAATTAGTGTGCCTCCTAGTTCCAAATATAGCACGTTACAGACTCCAAAGAGTCTGAAAAGTTTTGTATTCCTCAGAGTTAACACCACAGCCATTAGACCAGGGGTGGCCAACTAGTCAGAGACTAAGAGCCACTTCTTTTTCTGTGTTACTGCAAAGAGCCACATACACGGGTACACATGAACATCATCTTTTAATCATGTATGCACGCATACACAGACCTCTGCTCAGCCAGATCTAATGAAAATAACCACACCAACATGATAATATCAGTAATTTTCAACAGTTAACATTGTGTGCACTGTCTCAACCACACAAACTCTCAGTTCAAGCAAGTCCACAAACAATAATAGAATAATTTTCAATAACATCTTTCTCTTACTATGCTGCTTAGTGAGACTTCTGGCATTCCTTATCTTGAACAATCCTCTTCAAATATGGCTTGTATTCTGTTGTTGCCACTCTAAGCAATTCTTTCAAATGAGTGTCAGTCAGAACAGATCGATGCTTTGATTTCACATGTTTCAGGGTAGAAAACACAGACTCGCAGACGTACGTTGACCCAAACATGGACAGTATCTTAAGCGCAGCTCGTTTGATGTTGGGGTATTTTTCAATTGGCACACTTTTCCAGAACTCAACGGTCCCTTCCCTTAAAACAGCTTTCAGTTGATCCTCCTCACAAAGGTCGATCATCTCCTACTCAGCCGCAGCCTCATCTGTGACGAGCGGGGCTTTCAAACAGTCTGGCTTCCAAGCCAGCTGATATGATGCAAGCGTTACGGTCTCCGAGTGTTTTGTAAATTTTTTGCAAAACTGCACCTGCTTTTCTGCCTTGCTTTTCAAAGCGACCAACTTGTTCTTGCGAAGTTCAGTCCCTTTTGGAAATTCCTGTTCGATGTTAGGGTGGAGTGAGCTGAAGTGACGCTGAAGATTTGAAGCTTTGAAATGCGCTAATGCTGCGTGACATATAAGGCAGATCGGCTTGCCATTACGTTTAACAAAAAAATATAAACTCTCCCACTCTGGCAAAAACGTCCTGTGTTTTTCTTCATATTTTCGTTTGGCTGTGCTTTTTTCCCTGCCATTTCAAGAGGTAACTTGACGGAAATTGTTTACAACACAAATGATGTCACGCCAAAGATTATCTCGTCGCTCGTTTGACGTCACTCAAACAGGCTTACATGGTCAGTGTGCCATCTAGCTGTAGGGGTAGTGAATGACAGCGCCAGCCAAGCATTTTTGACGCATGTCATGTGACAGCTCCTGAAGAGCCGCATGAAACTAGTTAAAGAGCCGCATGAGGCTCGCGAGCCGCGGGTTGGCCAGGCCAGCATTAGACAATAGATATTACCATCATCACATGGCCGTCAAATCAATGCCCCACATTCAACATGGCCGCCACGTAGGCATGGGAGTCACATCTTTTGGAATTGGATCTAGTCATATTGTATATCTGTGACCCGGAAATTAGTCCCATTCTCTGCCTGCATTGCGCCTAAACAGCGGCAAACTCTGGAACTAATAGACTTTGGCAACAACTAGACTTTACACCGATCTGATCGGCATCGGCCGATAATTAGCATTTTTTGCTGATCGGCTTTAATATCATAATTTGCCGATCCGATTAATGACTCCGCATAAACATTTATTCCGCGTCACCATCGTGTATAGTATATTTGAATCCAAAAGCTAGTTTATTTTTAGCCTTGTTGTGTGTCTTTTGACGTAGTACTGTAAATGTCTGACCGACAGTTATTTAATTAAAAAAGAAAAAGTCAGCGGTGTGGGACAGACAACAATGCCTGGATCAGACCAAGACAAATTTTGTCTTCCACAATTGCACTGCCAGACTATTACAATCAAATATTGTAGTCCGATACCACCACATCCAGTCTTTTACGATCTCTGGGGTTTATCTTGGCAACTCAAATGGATACACTCGTCATCATGGCGGCGACGACAACAACAATGGATCGCGTCGTGTGTATTATAAGGACAAAATGGGGATAAACGCGTGCTGGTGGTCACCGGTGCTTGAGAGAGGACTTTCAAGGATTGCTTGAGGTATGTTCACATACTTTTAATAGGATACGGTTTGCAAGCAGGTAACAAAACGTTACGTAGCCTAGCAAGCTAGTGCTAGCACTAACGGTTGTAGATAAACATGCCGGCGTTCTGTCAAATATTGCTCCAATGTTTCAGTGTGTGTGAAGTAATTTAATTACAATAGAGTAATTACAGTAAGTTAGCATCCATTATTTCTGTCATGTAATGTTGGTTTGACCTGACTGATTAGAATACATGACCTGAATAGAAAATACTTTTCAAGATGCTCAGTATACAGGACAAGTATATACAGTAAACGAACAAGTCAAATAGACACACTGCTCCATCTTGTGATCGGATCGGTGATCGTTTTTTTAAAACTCGCTGATTGGCCCCAAAAATCCTGAGCCTAGCAACGACATTTTAAGTGACAAATGGAAACTACCGCAATTTCTTGTGTAAAATGCACACCCATGAATAATAAGCACCCCCAAAGTTGACCTCAAAATTCTGTAAAACCCTTCTATGTATAATGCATTTTTACAATGCACGATTTTGCTTCTATCCATATGATCAAAACGAAGTATCTGTATTTTGTTAGTTTTTTTCAAAGAATTATTCTGAAGTTAAGCACTTTATTTGAACATGAAATACTTTTTATTTACTTGCTCTTATTTTGAAATTCATAGCCCTACTTTTATTTAGTAAATGAGAAAACACAGTTCTGCTCATGTTTGATTACCCAGGCAGAATTTGTAAGATGGGTATAATTCTTTAAACCAAACAAAGGGCCAGGCGAAACACAATTTAAATGGGATTCAAATTAAACTGTCAAGCATTTCAGAAAAACATTACCATCAAACAAAACGTAAACAAAGAAATTAATGATGGTTGTTATTCAGTCGTATTTTAAAAAAAACGATTTCACAAATTCTGCCAGGATATGTAACTTTATGAGCACAACCGTATAGATTATGCAGTCATACGTACCCCTATCATATTGGAAGGAAAGTGTAGGCGACACCTTTTTCATTACCTCTAGGTGGCGGTGGTCCTTTAGAATGAAATTGTACACCTCATAACCTCTAGGTGGCAGTGGCATATTGGAATGAAAGTGTACAGCTTTTTTATAACCACTAGATGGAAGCATACATTTATAAAATGGGAGGAAAAAAATAAAATAATTTCCCCCTATACCCATGTATAATGCGCACCATTGACTTGACTTTTTGGAGGGGTGGGCACATTATACACGAGAAATTACGTTTATTTTTGGACTATTTCTTTCTGTTACAGGCTCCAATTTAAAATGTGGGAGAAGTTAAGCGCTGTGAATACTTTCCACGTGGACTATAAAGCTCAGGAGCAATGAACCAAGGCTTTTGATAAGATTACATTTCATAACTTTCCTATTTTAGTATCCACTTGAATATCAACGGGGGAGGTGAACGTAACAAATTTTTGAAGGACAAAGACTACTACCAGGGTCAAGTAGAGGAATGTTTGAGATACAGTGATGATCCGCCTCTGCGGCATCTTTGCCAGTAGGCAGCACTTTGTAAAACTTGAAAGTATAGAGAAGACGATTCCTGCAGCATGTTAAGCAGCTGAGTTATTTTCCATCATTCATTAAACCTTTTTATTCTTGCAATTCCACATTCTTGGCACTGATGTACATGAGCAATGCTAACAGGAGTCGTGTATGTGGTTAAACTGTGATGAATTGTGTCCAATAAGAAGTGAGGAAGCAAGAACAAATGAGCATATTAAAATGTTAAACCTCCTCTTAGTGACAACGCTGTTATTTGTGCCAGTGAGCCTCGATGTAAGCTTTCTTTTGAACTTTAGAACCTAATCTTGCTCTCTTACTCTGTGTGTGCGCACATGTGCGTGTGCGTTGTACCGACAGTGAGGCCATGAATTAAACAAGATTAATGAGTCAGGGCATGAAGGCTCAGACACCAATCTGTTCCCACTCTGGGGGATCTCTCTCCACAAAAGCCCATTCTGTCAACACACACAAACAGAATCTACACAAACATACACTGGGAAGTCAGTAGATGTGTGTGCATGTGTGCACAACAGTGCATGACAGTACATAAACTCTCCCCGGGCGAACCCTGAACCTCATCTACTACAGGAAGAGGAATTTATATACTATCTTTGACTAACGAATAAGACTTTGGAATGGCATCAGTTATCAACAAAACTCGACATGGGCTGGTATCACATTCTTACATTATGATAACCATGCACAAAAACATTGCGGTTTCACAGTATTGTAATTCCAGCTCTAAAATTTATTATATTGAAACAGGTAACTTAATTCCACTGAACAAAGTATTTTTAAACAACATAGAATATTTGGTATATTAGTAAAAGTGAAATGAAAAGTGAATTTTTCGAAATGCAATTAAAAAGTATTACAAAATTTAAACAGCGGGTATTTCTCAGAAAAGGAGTAGCTACTCTGCTTTTTGCCGCTTGGTGAGCTGACGTCAGAGGAAAGAAGCTCATCTTAGCCATGTTATCTGCCTCAGTAGCAAGTCTAGTGTATTTCACAAATTGTAGGCATGCTAACTCACATATACCGTATTTTCGCGACCATAAAGCGCACTTAAAAGTCAAACTGGACAGGGCGCCTTATGTGTGCCCAAAATCTATAAATGATGATGTGTGATGAGTGCTCCGCTTGACTGACTGGGAGCATTTCCTGCCGACACGCTGCTTATACAGAGGAAAAGCGGACGTGGCTGAGGACAGCATGCGGACGTAAAGGGGGAAGAGTGCGCGTGAAGGAGGACGTTAAAGGCACGCCCCCCCAGTAGGTATATAGCGCCGGTCAAGCCAGCCTCCACTCGTAAAGTAGCAGTCAAGCCAGCCGCCCCTAATTTTGTTCATATGAGGCATTACGGTAATAAGTTGCCAACTCGCGGCGAAAGTCACCTTCAAAATAAAAGCTTGCCAATAATACGGACGTCAGTGCTCTTCGGTTAAGGAATGCAACCAGCAAGGTTAATCTGAATCTTGAGATGCATTAAAAAAAATGTAGTTTATTAGTTTTCGGAGACTTTTATTTTGAAATACAATCTCAGATCTTCATCAAACCTCTTTTAGTGGAGTCCTTGGTGGTCTGTCACACAGATCTGGACTTGTCTTGCGATACCAATGGGATTATGTTGGGGTGGCTTTGGCTCAGTAGGTAGAACAGGTTCTAATCCCTGCTACGACTGTCCGCATGTCGAAGTGTCCTTGGGCAAGACACTGAACCCTAATTTGCTCGCAGTGGGCCTGGCAGCGCCTCGCATGGCAGCGGTTATCCATTGGTTTATGAATGTGTGTGTGTGTGTGTGTGTGTGTGTGAATCTGAGGATTTGTAAAGCTCTTTGGGCACTGTGATGTAGATAAAGTGCTGTATAAGTGCAGTCCATTTACCATTTATTTTTCTTAAGATATCAATTACATACATTTTTTAATGTATCTCAAGATTCAAATTAACTTTGCTGGTTGCATTCCATAACCGAAGAGCACTGACATCCGTATTATTGGGATGTAACTGAGACTGCGCATTTTAATGCGGTGGTTGTGAAAATACGGTACTCATTTCAAGACAGTTATATTAATATAGAGTTGCAGAAGTTTACATTAGGGATGCCCCAATCCCATTACGTGATCGAAAATCGGGGTCGATCACGTCATTTCAGCTGATTGAGATCGGGTGAAAAGGATCAGTTTTATTCATTTTTTTACATTTTAAATGTCATAAAGTGACCAAATAATCCAAATGTAAAAAGATATTTCCAAATGGAACAGTAATAGCTTCATTTTATATTATACAACGTTTTTTTCCATGTGAAAGACGCAGACTCCATGTGTGTGACACACAGTCTGCCTTGATTCTATTGGCCCGTTGCACCACGCTTGTTTGGAACAAGGAGACACGACACTGACCGCCCAACATGAGAGCAAGCTGAAAGTTACTGTACTTCGAAATAAGTCTTGAAAGCTGCCTCGCTGAACGGCGTCGTGAACGAGTCGAGAGAACGTCAAGCAGTTTAGCAATTGTGATGCGTTCAAGCGACAACTTCAAATAGAAGTTTAACGAGTGAATTATGCAAGCAAGCTTATTGCCCACTTGTTTGCATTAGCCTACATTTAAACTCATTCAGTGCCTGCCCTCCCAGTTAACATGGATATTTGACTTTGAACGCAGTCAATGGCAGTGAATGTTTTAAGACACACTTAGGATTGGGCATCGTTTGAATTTGAGCGATTCCGGTTCTGATTCCAGCTCCTTATTTCGATTCAGATTCTTTTTGGGGCTGTGTCAAAAAAGTCCTTTAAATAAAGGATGTCCAAATTATGAACAACTATTTTCTTAAAACCCCGCAGCATAGACTAAAATGAACATTTGACTTGAGGTTCTTTATAACCAGTATCAATAAACCAATGAACTAAAAGGCAATGTGTGTGGAACTAACCCAATTGACTTAATATTCATTAATGTTTCAGCTTATTTGGGACAGTTTTATCACGTCAAACGGTTTATATGTGCAAGTTTTAACTTGACTTCCTGTTTTAAGCTTATAGCCTCAGCGATAACTCAGCATTTTGCCAGGAAAGTAACTTCCCACGGCACCGATGACTTTTGTTTTTGTTAATGGATGGAACCAAATGCTATAAAACGCTGATTCCTTTCTCTACCCACCGATGAGACACAAGGTTAGTGTTTGTGATACGTTTGTGAATTTTTTCCCAATTCATTGTGATGTAAAGTTGCTATGGTTAAATCTTAGCCCAATGTTAAGCTTTTTTTTTTTCCTCGTCATCGGCGCTTACATTGGTTTGAAGACTAAAATAAACGCTAACGCTAATAACCATCCGTGCAAAAGTGCAACCGACCGTTTACCTTGTTCGCTGTCTCAATGTTGGCATAGACTTATTTTATTGTATCACTTACCCAATAGAGTTGACTTCACTGAAGCTCCGCGTGGTGTAGGCTGAGGCTCGGAGCGCGTCAGACGCTACACATCGTGAAAGCCTCCTTTGCACAATCTAATCTTATTTCAAGTGTTGCACTGAGGCGACTGGTCATTCATTTTAAAGACAAGACACACTTTTGTTCGCCACTGCCCTTGGGCACAAACACATCTTCGTGCGCATTCTTCTTTGTTGGTTTTCGCCACTTCTTCATGGTGAGCGGACTGCAGGCATCAAAACTGGGAACCAAAATTTTTAAAAATGTGAACGGTTCCGGGAGAACCGCAACGTTAGTCCCGGTTCCAATCGGCTCTCGAGTCTCGATGCCCAACCAGAGACACACAATGTGTTGTTTACCAAAAATATGCTTAAACAGAGGAATCCCCCACCGGTTCCAATCGGCTCTCGAGTCTCGATGCCCAACCAGAGACACACAATGTGTTGTTTACCAAAAATATGCTTAAACAGAGGAATCCCCCATACCATGATAAAGCTTTTACGGGCCATTTGCATTTTTAGTTTCGTTAAGACTACAGGATGTCTCAAGAAATTATGTTCTTTGTCCCAGTGTGCATTTGAAAACTTATCTGTAACAAACTGTTACCTTGAATTGTTGATGGGTGACCTTCGTAAATGTGATGCCATATTCTAAGTATTGCTCCCTTTAGCAGTCTCTCCGTAAGCACGTTTTGCAAATCTTTCCTCTACCAAGTCACGGACGGCCCTGACTGTTGTGTCTGACGTTCACATTCAAATGCACAAGCCAGTAACAAGTTAAAAGTTATGTCCAATCTTGTTCTCTCATGCTGAAAGCAGTGTGACGGACAGTCCAGCAGAAGAAAGCAAACATTACCAAAACGAGAGGGATGCAGAGTGCCAATAAACTAACTACTGACTTTCAATTTCTTGTGGCAACTTTAGGCAGAAAAATTCTACAGATTCAACCATAACTCCAGATATGTTCTGATTTCTTTAAAGTCTACGCCAGTACCAGGCAGTTATTTTCAACCAGGGGCCACGAAAAATCTGAACTCTGATGGAGGGCAAGACCAACAAATTTTAAAATCCTAAAATCCTAATTTTCTTTGTTTAAAAACAAAACAAAAAATAGCTGCTACTTCTAATCGGAGGAATAATGATATTCTCTAATTCATGAATTTAAATCAAAGACGAAAATGGGAAGAAAGTAATTTTCTTTCAGTGAGGAGTAAAACTCTAGCAGTGGGACTGGTTTAAAGTGCTCTGCTAGAAGTGTGTCTGACTGCATATCAATGAAGTCCATCTGAACATCACCAGGCATTATCTACATTGCAGGTGAAGGGCGACAAAACCATTTTCATTTCACTAACTGTTTGGAATGGAAGTCTTGAAATCGCCTTGAAAACAACATGTAGTAATTCTAACAGGGATGAATACTTGTGGAGATGATCAGATGATAGTGTGGCTTCTTTCACTGTTGACATGTAAGTGAGAATGTTGTCCCTTATTTGGTTTGAGAGAAGCAGCAACTTTCTCAAAGCCTTCACAACGCTGTACGTCATGCACAAAAAGCCACCACCATTAACAGTTTTAATTTCAGCAGCAAAACAAAGGTCATTTTGCATTTACCTCTGAAGATACTCCTTTCTGTTTTCCCTTTCACTAACTGCATGGTTAGCAGCTCCTCTGTGATTTTGAAGTCTGCAGTGAGAAGATGAGTCGCTGCGCAGTGTCCCGTACATCGCAACTCTCCTCCAAAGCCAGGAAAAATAGCCTAAGATGACAGTTTTGTCCTTTAGGTGAAGCTCAATATTTGCTACGTCTTCAATCCTCCTCGTTACAGTGAGTCAGAAGAGGGGCGCGTAGGTCTTCAAATGCTCATTTTCTCTCCGGGCAGTACAGGGTAGCAGCGTCCACCACACACTCCTTAATAAACACTTCACCGGAAAATTATTTACTTGTTTAGGTGATTTTGTCAGCTATGACGCAAATTGTCTTGACAGCTGTTTCTCTGGAAGTTTTTTTCCAAAATCCTTGGGTTGTTTGCTAGCAAAGCCAGGCTCCAACTCCTTTGCACACACCGTTAGTCAAATTCTCGTAATTTTCCACATCTTTGGTGATGTAGTGACGATTCAGATTCTAGTCTTTGAACACAGCTACTTGTGCTCCACAAACTAAGCACACAGCTTTTACCTTGGACAAAAAAACCACAAAATTACCAGTCGATGTCTTGTTGAAAATGCGGTATTACGTATCAACGTTTCCTTTTTAATGTGGCCTGACATTTTTGGGGGGGATAGCCGGCAAGCGGTCGCCTGCTGCCATCAGCAATGAGCACACACGGACAAATCTGGCTTCTCATAATAAAAGCAACACACTTGTATTATTGCATGTACAGAATAAATCCTTGTTTGCCTTTATTTTTTAGGGACATAAGGCAGGCTGGACGGGGACTCCCACAGGGCCGGATGTGGCCTACAGGCCGTATAATGCCTAGTTCTGGTGGCCATCTCCCAACCCAAAGGTTTGGGGTTTGAGCCTGAGCTCCTTTGACCATGTCCAAGTGTCCTTGAGCAAGATGTGAAGGGGGACTGGCTAATTAAGCTTTCCACTGTATTCTGACAATGTTTTTGAACTTGGAACTAGTGGGGCATTCATTATTTGCACCGCAGCTGGTTGATGCCTCATAGTGAAATCAATCATCCCTCAGGACAACAATTTCTATACCATAAAATAAAATTCCCATAAGGTTTTTAACGTTAAAATAATGTATATTTAATACCCAACCCAGGTGAAGTCCTTCCTTTCTGACATTTTATACGGAGAAAACCCAAAAGGTAACGAAGAAAGAAGAACGGGTGGCACAAAGCCAAAGTTGAGCATACACACTTTGTTAAGACAAAGAAGCATGACATTACATGAAGATCATCTTTGTGTCATGCACAAATTGTTTTATTATCCGCTCTCTTATTGCACCGGCGCTGACGATATTATTATTGCTTAGCCCCTCAAGGCTGAAACAAGGCTGGTATGAACACATGCACCGTGGCGTCAATGCTCTTTATCATCATTTAGTCTTCATAAAACTGGTAGCAAGCATTTGCATGAAAGCCTCATCAACCCTCTCTATCCATACTACAGCTCTCCCATCTTTATACATACCACGAGCCACACTAATCCCATGATATACCACATAATCTGATCACAGAAATGAGAGGAAAGGAGTGGCGTAAAAGGAGAGGGGTGCAGGAAAACAGACAGGATTATCTTTTTAATTTTGGTGGAAGGAGAAAGAAGGTTTTACCCGTAGGGGTAGAACAGAGGTAAAAATTGAGGGAATGAGGAAGATGAGTGGGGGTTGGGGATGATTGCTCATGACCTGATTTTACCGCTAAACCAGAGAAAAGTGGAGTAGCACACCAAAACGAGTTCTTCCCTTGGCTGCATGAAGCCAAACTGCACCATGGTCTCGCCTACTGACCTAGTAGCTACAACCTCATTGAGCTGAGTCACCAGCACTTTATCTCCACCATTGACACTCATCTTTCGCCGCACTCTGCTACTTTATGCCCCTCATGGGGGGTAGCTACATACAATGTGGAAAAAAAGTATTTAGTCAGTTTTTTTTCCTCATTTTGTTTCTCATAGGTGACTTATACCTATGCTGAAACTTACAGGCCCTCTCTCATCTTAAGTGGGAGAACTTGCACAATTGGTGGCTGACCAAATACCTTTTCCCCACTGTATGTGAGGCAGATTCACCAACGGGCAAGTCTTCACGCTCCTGGACTGGCAACGCTTCTGTGAAAACTCTGGTCGAGACACAGAACACTGTAATCGGTCATACAGCTGGTTGTCTGCAGTGCATACATAAGCATAGATTGAGCATATGGACTGTCTCATTCCTATGACAGTGATTTGTAACCTCTTTTACGCACAGATCCTGCAGAACTCTCAGACCCATAATGGAACATCCGGCACCTGGGTGCTTGTTAAAGGTCAGAGGACAAAGATATTAACATATTTGCATTGTTTATATGTAATACATGCACGTCACTTCCAGCAAGTTGTCAACTATAGTTTAGCTAAAAATTTGGTTTTTATTACACGTATGGAGCACTCCCCGAACACACCCGAAGCTCAAGACACCAGGGTGTGGTTACTCTATCCACCGCAAGGGCTACCGAAGTGACGCTGCAATTGACAAACACAGCGCTCTACACTCTATTCGCAATGGCGAGCAACGTGTTGGAATATGAGAAGGAGGAGGATTTTGACGTCCAGGAGCACCGAACTGAACTCGGCAGCGTTAAACAGTATATGTTTGAGCCGATCAGGAGGACGGAACCTGACAGTGACGACAACGAGCAGCCAAGTAGGAGCTGTACAACAGAAAAAGAGAGTGGCCACTTGGTCGATGTGACTATGTCAAAAGCATGTCTTTTTATCCAGTTATGGCTAGAAATAATGGCATCTCAGGGGTGCCAATATTTTTTAGCACAACTATACGCATTATATATTCATATCTGTTTCAGTGAAACGGCACAAGCTTTTATATTCCTATATATTGTATTCCTATATATTGTGTGCCCCTCGCTCAAGTAGCTTTATAACATGCCGCACAGAAAGTCTTTGCAATGTCTGTTGGCTTGTTATATAGGCAAAAGTACAGACAGTAGTGAAAAGTACTGTGTGGGTCTTTTTTTCCTACTTCCCAGTGTACAATAACCAGAAGAGTCGTAGGTATATACAAGGAAATCCTCATGTCGTCTGCGCCACTTTGCCATTGCACCATGACGGATGCGAGATTTAGTTCTTTTGCTGGCGGTTGAGGTCCCCGATGGCCGTAGGAAAAATAGTTTGCATTGCAGCTGGTTTTAGCCCAACTATACCCGTGTATGCAATGGTTTCTGCTAAATCGTTCCCAAAACACACCGGTTCAAAGTGATCAGCACCGAGTTTGTAATGCTTGATAGGCACCCAGAGTTTACCACATTTCTTCCCCTGTCCACTGTTTACGTATTCCTTTTCCACTTGGAAAGCCAAATAAACTCATCACTGCCTGAACAATTTGTAAAACCAAATGCCCCCCAAACCATCGTGAAATTGATAAATCATACGACAACAAATATACAAGGACGGGAACAGCAGCATGGAAAAATAGCGCACAACGGCGAATGAACAGGCTGTATGACGACTAGATGACTCGATGACCAGAAGGCGCATTCTGCATCATATTTATCGATTTAACTGCTGTATATCTGCTATATAATAACTTCGAAATGGCTGATGTGGTTTGTAAAGGAGATCTAGAGTTTTAAAAAATTAACATTTGTCCTCTGACCTTTAACACAGTGAGAAGACATCCCAAAAATCAGACTCACACACACACTGCAAAAGCAGTGTTATGGATGTAAAAAAAAATAATGCACACACCCACATCCAAAGACACACACCCACATAGCATACGGAAACGATATGCATACATAAGAGCATTCAGATCAGCATAGAGCCGCTCACAACGACGAGCCAAAGTGACTGCCATTGATCTGATGCAAAGTTGGGTTTGGTGGAGCTTTGTCTTGGTGTGCGGTATGTACATAAACGGTGTCAGTAGTTGGCAAGGTAGCAGTTGGACCAACCTTAAAGTGAACTCCTATTGCAATGAAATGGCGTGGTATATATGATCTCTTTTGACTTGAGTAACATAAGATACAACTAATCATTTCCAGATTTATATATTTTTACAAAACAATTTTAACATAGGCCCCCATTGTTTTTTTGTCGCAGTGGATTCTGGGTAGTGACGTCAAACGGGGATGTGCCCGACACACTGAGTTTTTAGCAGTAGCCACAGTAGCAATTGCATCCAAAAGCGGCGCAGTGTGGCATTTTTAACTCTTTCGCTGACGATAAAAGTTGTTCGCAAATGGCTAGCTTACCTCTGCAGAGCAGCAACGAAACAATTTTACAACAGCCATTCTACGTCATCTACGTCAAATTAAATGTATTTGTCATTTCAATCGGAGATCACTTTAAGAGTGATTCAAATCAAAAACCCATTCATAGACGTGACTAGTTGTGTGGACAACTATAGCACCGGTAAGCAAATCTTTGCATGTGTGCGTGTGGCTGGCCTCGGGTCCTTTTGTTTAAAATAGTCATCTGTCCAAAATGGCGCGTCACCTCTCTTCTGCGGCACGTCACAATATATTAAAATGTCGACATGAAATAACAACAGCTGTGTCTAACACGGCACAGTTACTGTGCTTGATATAGTAAACACTATCCTTTTAAACACACCACACACAGAAAATGTCCATGAGCAAAACTACAAGATCTCTGAAGTGTCAAATATTTGGCATAGATTGTCTTTAACTTATCCACCATGGTTTCATAGAAAGAAGATAGGCTGATGTAGATGACAAAGAATTAGCGGGAATGATGTATTGAATGAGGGAAGTGGCGAGGGAAGCGCAGACTGAAAAATAAGGGACAAAAATCGATAAAAAGCACGGCGAGGCGATGCAAGAGAAATAATGGATGGGGAGCGGAGGAGGAGGTGGGCTGGATTAGTCCCAAGGGTGAGATTTCCCTCTCTTCTATGGCAGGCAGTCTGACAGACGACTATGGATCTAACCACCTCTATGTTAATTATAGAGGAGGGGGGTTGAAACGCTGGGGTTCAAAGATAATACCAGAACCTTTTTAGGGGGGCAATATTTACAGCTCCATTTGCCAAAATGGGGCATACGAACTGTGCCACTTTGTTGTCATTGCACCAGCCAGCCACCCAACTACCAGTGTGGTCGCCTCGGTAACGCGCTCTCTAGTATTGTTTTTGTGTTTTTCGTCCGTCTTTTGAGACCTTACACAACTCACTTACACAAGGGGAGACCTGCTAACCATCAAGGAGGCTACTCCGGACTTTCTGTCACCAACTTTCGCAAATCCGCTCAGTTTTTTTCCCCGAGTTACTCACCGGAGCGGCGTCCGCGGTTTTCGGCACATGGAGATGGAAGCGGCGCCACAGAGGGAAACGGGCCGGCATTCAGGTGAAACTCAGCAAGAGAGGACACAGATTGGCATTCCGGTCGATCCACCTCGCGAATGTACGCTCCCTACCCAACAAAATGGACGAGCTTCATCTTCTGTTAAAGACCAGTAAAGACTTCGGACGTTCCGCGGCCATGTGCTTCACGGAGACCTGGCTTCGCGACGCTGTACCCGATGGCGCCGCTATGCTTCCCGGTTTCCACATTCATCGAGCGGACCGCGACATGGAATAATCGGGGAAAACAAAGGGCGGCGGGATATGCCTCTATATCAATGAAAAATGGTGTACGGACGTCACGGTGCTCAGCACACACTGCAGCCCGCATTTGGAGTCGCTATTTTTAAACTGTAAACCATTCTACTCGCTACGTGAGTTCGCATCATTCATCCTGACTGCAGCCTACATCCCGCCTCAAGCTAACACGAACGCCGCACTGCTAACGCTCGCCGAACAAGTCAACGAAATTGGAAAAAAACACCCGGACTCACCCCTCATTATTCTCGGGGACTTTAACAAAGCTAAACTCAACCACGAACTCCCTAAATACAAGCAGCACATCGACTGTCCTACCAGGGAAAATAATATTTTAGACCACTGCTACACTACGGTAAAAAACGCATCCCGTGCTATTCCTCGTGCAGTCCTGGGCTCGTCTGATCACTGCTTAATTCACTTAATACCGACGTACAGGCAAGAACTTAAATGCGCGAAGCCTACAGTGAAAAGTGGACAAATGAAGCCAAGATGGAACTTCAAAGCTGTTTAGACTGCACAGACTGGAGTGTCTTTGAAAATTCAGCTGGCAGCCTGGATGAATATACGGACACTGTCACATCCTATATCAGTTTCTGTGAAGAGGTTTGTGTACCAACAAAATCTTTTCGCACATTCAACAACAACAAGCCGTGGTTCACTGCTAAACTTAAGCAGCTTCGCCAAGCTAAGGAGGACGCATATCAGAGCGGGGACAGGGCCCTGTATAATCGAGCGAAAAACCAGCTGACTAAAGAAATTAACATTGCAAAAAGAAACTATGCAGCAAAGTTGGAAAAACAGTTTAGCGCAAACGACTCTAAATCAGTCTGGCATGCATTCCAATCGCTGACTAATTACAAGCGACGATCCTCCCAAGCTGAGAACAATAGCACACTAGCCAACGACTTGAATACCTTCTACTGCAGATTTGAAAAGGACACTTTCACACCACACACCCACCCAGCCGCACTCCGACCACAATCACACACCTGACTTCTGCGTTAACCATTCATGAACAGATGTGAGACGCATCTCCAAACAACAAAAGATTAACAAAGCGGCAGGCCCGGACCATGTGTCCCCATCCTGCCTCAAAGTCTGCGCGGACCAGCTCGCTCCAATCTTCACTCAGATCTTCAATAGGTCTCTGGAACTGTGCGAAGTTCCATCCTGTTTCAAACGCTCCACCATCATTCCAGTCCCTAAGAAACCTACAATCTCGGGTCTGAATGACTACAGGCCAGTCGCTTTTACATCTGTGGTCATGAAGTCCTTTGAAAGTCTCCTGCTGGACCACCTCAAGAGTGTCACAGGTCCCCTGCTGGACCCCCTGCAGTTTGCCTACCAAGCGAACAGGTCTGCGGATGATGCAGTCAACATGGGACTGCACTTCATCCTAGAACACCTCGATAGTGCAGGGACCTACGCGAGGATCCTGTTCGTGGACATCAGCGCAGCGTTCAACACCATCATCCCTGAACTCCTTTCATCCAAGCTTCTCCAGCTTAGCGTCTCACCTGCCATCTGCCAGTGGATTTACAGCTTTCTGACGGGCAGGACACAGCAGGTCAGGCTGGGGGAGGCCACCTCATCCACACGCAGCATCAGCACTGGGGCGCCCCAAGGTTGTGTCCTCTCTCCGCTGCTCTTCTCTCTCTACACGAACAACTGCTCCTCAGCGAACCCGACTGTCAAACTCCTGAAGTTTGCAGATGACACCACTGTCATCGGTCTCATCAAGGACGGTGACGAGTCTGCATATCGACAGGAAGTGGAGCGGCTGGAGCTCTGGTGCGGCCGACACAACCTGGAGCTGAACACGCTCAAGACTGTAGAGATGATCGTGGACTTCAGGAGGCATCCTTCGCCACAGCTGCCCCTCACGTTGTCCAGCCACCTTGTGTCAACCGTCGAGACCTTCAAGTTCCTGGGAATTACAATCTCTCAGGACCTGAAGTGGGCGACTAACATCAACTCCGTCCTCAAAAAGGCCCAGCAGAGCATGTACTTCCTGCGGCTTCTGAGAAAGCACGGCCTGCCACCGGAGTTCCTGAGACAGTTCTACACAGCGGTAGTCGAATCAGTCCTGTGTTCTTCCATCACAGTTTGGTTTGGTGCTGCTACAAAAAAGGACAAACTCCGACTGCAACGGACAATCAAAACTGCTGAAAGGATTGTCGGTACCCCCCTACCCACCATTGAGGACTTGCACGCTGCCAGAACTAAGACAAGGGCGTGCAAAATCCTCTCGGACCCTCCGCACCCCGGTCACCAGCTCTTCCAGCTCCTTCCCTCAGGTAGGCGCTACCGATCAATGCAAACTAGAACTAGTAGACATTCCAACAGCTTCTTCCCTCTTGTGATCAACTTCTTAAACACCTAACCTATAATTCCATTACAACAAGCTGGCAATTTTTTTGACTTGAGTTCGTTGTCACATTTCTGTGGGGCCAATTATGTATTACTCGTGCACTCACTGTAGTTGTCTCGCCATGCTGCACTATTTGCATATACTGGCCACTCAAGCCAGAGTAGCATCTGCTCCATTACACACTTTGAGGAGTATCTGTAACATTTGCACAACCAACATTGTCCCAGATTATCGCACTACTCGTCACTTTAAACCGCATACACTCCTTGAAGTCTCAGCGCCCCTTGCACAATGGTCATTGCACCGGTCTATTGCAATATTAGTCATTCGAACTGCTCTAAGTGCTAGAGGACTCTGCATCTTTTTGCACAATTGTTTTTTGTCAATGTCTCTGTCTCCAAAGTGTTCTGTAAATTGACTGTCTGCTGTACTAGAGCGGCTCCAACTACCGGAGACAAATTCCTTGTGTGTTTTGGACATACTTGGCAAATAAAGATGATTCTGATTCTATATCTATACAGTTTCATCTCCACTAGGGTCCCCACAAGGGCAAAACACACTGCAGTGCATTGATTGGTGGAGATAAAATAGTCACTACCAAAATGGGAATACAGCATGCATTAAGGCATGCTGTCCTCCATTGTTATTAGTTTACTGTGGCCTCAATTTTGTATTTCCTCTGGGATCAATGAAGTACCTAGCCAAAACTCACCTGACTTACCCTTCATACCTAATGGTGTTGATAATACATAATTAAAAATGGATGTCATACCTGCGAATACAATAGTGACAAGTCTACAGACAACTGGTCTTAGAACATAAATGTTAAAACAAAAAACAATAACTAGTTCACATTACTTACTGTGGAGTATTACGTTAGCAGCCATCTTGCCTTCATAAACGAATAGGAACTAGGGCTGCACAATTTATCTGTTAATCGTAATCACACTTTTGGCTGCCAGGATTAAATTAGCCTGATCATGGGTGATTTAAAACACGGGCTCTGTTGCATTTGAAGCACTCTCTCTACCGGTTATCAGCCAACCACCAGGAGCGAACGCATGGTTAAGGCTTCATTAAGCTGCCTAAATAAGCCAGTGCAGTGCCACCGTACAGTGGGAGCCTCAGTAGTTTGTCATTCTGTGGACTGGGTGACAAGTCCAGTGAGTGAGAAAAAAGTATACCAAACATTGGAGATGATGGTGAGAAGCTAGTGCCTACAAAATCAACATCCGTTTTCTGCGCAAGTTGCAACTCAGGGGAAGTGACTTTAAATGAAGTCCTATGAAAAGAGTGCAGAAGAGTTGTCTGCATGCTAGGTAACAGCTAATGTGTTCAACCATCTGAAAAATAATCCCCTTGTGCAATTTCTCCTATTCTATTAAGTGGCACCGTATGAAAAACGGGTGCAGCAAATGTGCTGCGAGGGCTAGTGGCGTGTTACCGTAATGCATAGTATGAACAATCGCTCGGGCAGCTGAATTAACTTCGTCTGGAGGCCGGCCTGACCGCAGTGAAAAACGCCGGGAGTAAATAGAGACTGAAATCAACTGTCAAGTTCCTTGCAGTTTGCGACCATTACTGACCTACAGTCAAGCCAAACAATTTGAGCCGTACCCGTCCTTGATAATTAACTATATTGACGGGGATTTTAGAATGAAAAGTTGGTGCTTGAAGCCTAATGTTATGGTTTAGTTGAGTTCATGTATAAACTGCATCTGCTTCTGTTGAGTTGCTCTTCGTGATTGCCCTCTGTAATAGCATATTTACCTTGGTAATTTTGAAATTCTTGGATACAATTTTATTTTATTAGCCATCATTTATTCTTGGTTTCAGTTTGTATTGAAAACTACATTGTGTGATGAGAACTAGTACAATAAAAATTGATGTTTTCCTTAAAGAATAATCGTGATGAATAATTGATCAAAATAATCATGATTTTCATTTTGGCCATAATGTGCAGCCCTAACAGGAACACCACTCAAGTAGCCCTGCTACGTGACTACACTTTCCTGGAATTTTGTGTTTTTCTGAATCTACGAAAATTGCAGCAACTGAAGAATAATGAATGTCCTATTCGGCAGCTGCTGCATTATAAAAAGCCATCCGGGAACCACAAACCAGACAAAGGTTTAGTGTTCTAAAACGTACCCTGGCGAGCTAAATTCGAACATGTTTGAAAGCTGGCTTCTTTTTTTTAACTACCAATAATGTGGCACCAACATTACAATTGTAACTACTGAACATACATAACATTTCTAGACAATGAGGTGCAGAGGATCAAGATGCATTTCCTTTGTTTTGTGGGACAAAAATACCATCAAAAATAATCTATGCATTGTTCTTCCTTTAAAATGCTAATTAATTGTGATTTTTCAATGATAGATGATGAGAAAAGGCAATTTAACTCCAACCCAAATACCTTTTTTTCCTAGTTAGTAGAGTATAACAATAGGGCTAATGGCCTCTTCACCACTTTTTTTTAATTGACTTTTTTTTTGACAGGTTTCTCCACCACGCATTATAGCCACCCATTTCCAGTCAATAAGCCACCCAGTTCCAGTCAAGCATCTCCAGACCAGATAGACTTGTCTGCTAGAGGGGGTGAAAGACATTGTTTCCCCTCCATAGAAAGTGAAGATATTATTCTTTTCTAATTGGTAATAAGCCTGTACGCTGACCCTGAGGCAGCTCAGTCTCCAATGAGTAATCACTGCAATCGCCTCATTGGCTGGTAACTGTGTTATTAAGGTCGATGGCACTGCCGCTTCCTCCCCTGTCTGTCTATTATCTGGCAATATATGGCCTTTTATTCCAACACTTCGCCCGGTTGCAGCTCTGGCCAAGCATATTTATCTTCCATCAAGGAGCTGCTAATATGCCGCTATCTCAGCATCCCGGCCAGTGCTGCTTCAAAAATGAGCTCCAGCGGGATCGTTTAGTGGCGGCTGGCAGTATTAATGACACTGAGGTGTGCGCTCTGCAGTGCAGAAACGGTCACCTCTGCTATTTCAATGTGAGCACTTAGGCTGGATCATAAGTTTTCAGAACCTTTGTCTTCAAAATTATTAGTTTACCCTGAGATGGGAGCATAGGTGAATGATTGCCAGGTAAGCTTCTGTTAAAGTCTACATTTCAAAGAATTTGAATTAAGTTTTTTAATTTACTTGCTTCATCCTAAAATACACTGCATTATGACGTTATGTAGGCCACCATCTCAGCAAGTCTTAATGGTTGTACTAGAGTCTATCAAAGCCTTTTTAGTTTATCGCCTTTAGAGGAGATACATAAAATAATGGTTTAGTACCCCATCAGAGAGGTTCTAGTTCCACCCTCGTACTACTCTGATGACATCCTCTAACCAGATATCTTTGCAATACATGACGGTTTAGCAGGCAGTCATGACGGCTGATGCTTAAGAAAAGGTTTCTCCAGCAAAATGTGCATTTACTCCACTGCTACGGCAAACAAGCAGAGACGTACTGCTCGCATCCGTGACATTTTTAGTGGGTTTTCTCTGGATACTCTCGTTTCCTCCCACATTCCAAAAACATGCATGGTAGGTTAATTGAAGACTAAATTATCCGTACGTGTGAATGTGAGTGCGAATGTTTTTTTGTCTACATGTGCCCTGCGATTGGCTGGCAACCAGTTCAGGGTGTACCCCGCCTCTCGTCCAGAGTCAGCTGAGATAGGCGCGAGCATGCCCGCGACCCCACTGAGGATAAGCGGTACGGAGAATGGATGGATGGGTGAATATACACTGACAAGCTGGGCATGCCCTGGAAGGCCAAGCAGTTGGAGGCATATGGCAGCATTTTTGCCCACAGTTTTAGCAGGTCATTTTGACAATGTCATCTTGTAATAGGCCACTTTGACCAAAGTAAACAAACTTTTTTTTTCCCATTATTGTTGTCCAGCTGGGTGCACAATGTATTTTGCAAATAAATTATTGTTATGCTCATTATTGATTTCTGTTTTGTTAAAATGCAAAACAATTACATCTAGACAAAGATTTCAGCAATGCAGTTTATAGTCTGTTGCAATTTTAAGACTTTTGAACAGTGGGCTAAATAATTAAGTGCCATTTTGGGGGATCCGGGCTTCCTGCAAAGAAACATTTCCAATATAAAAATAAAAATGTAAAAAAAATCCTCCCCTGCTTAAATCTTGTTGACACAAAGCACAGATTTGAGCTGTCTAAAAGTTATTGTCAAGACTTTGAGATGACTGATGTGTCACCCATTATCTGTCAACTGACTCGTTTCCCACTTTATCTCACCATCATGTTATAATTATTTTTTACCCAAATTCTTCATTTAAGAGTGAGTGAGCAACTGAGTGAAAGAGAGAAGAGAACTAGCCAGTGAAAAATATACAAATATTTCATCAGCGAGCATTAAGGAGGGCACACCTGCCTCATGGCAATGATCCAACATCGGCTGGCGGCATAACCCTGCAAGGTGCCAGGGGAAAATTTTGGAAGGCAGGCTGCAATAGCTACCAACAAAAAAAAAACAAAAACTATTTTTAAATACCAGAAACGGTGTCTCGCAGGGGTTTGCAACTGGTGCCTTTCAGGGAATCTAGGGGGTTTTGACTGAGCAGACAACACCGCAAAAAAGAGGAAGTGAGACATGCTGGTTGTTGAGAAGAAGAGTTACAATATGACCAATGGAATGATGTGAGAATACTCTGGTGGTAAAACTGACTGAATCTTCCATCTGTTCTGACTGGGACTGTCCTGGTGGCTGGAGTGCGCTCATGAATAACCAACATCAGTCACCCCTGCATGCTTACTGGGCGGTGCAACAACAACTAGACAAGATTGCTTTTTTTCTTTTGGGGGAGGGGGGCATCATGCACTCCAGGCCGTGTTGTCCATCACCAGGAGAAGTGAAAGCATAGACGCTGCTCCATTCAACTATTTTAGATACCATTCATTCCCTCTACTAGTCCAGGTTACGCTTGCATGCAAACGGGCTGATGGCGCCATTTGTTCGACTTGACTCGCACGCTAGTAGGGTAAGTGTGATAGGGTGTGTTTCTATATGAGAGTTTGTCACAGACATTATGGCCACACTTAATAGGCGTGACAAAATATGTCATAGTCCACATTTGGTCCGTTTTTAAATCGAAATGCGCTCAACAGGCTAGATAGGCTGCGGTGTTACTCAATGTTTGCTTCAGACACTTGAATGGGAGTTTTAGTTCCCTTTTGTTCATATAATTAAAAGAAGGTACCATTAAATTCATCCATTTTCCGTACTGCTTATCTTCACTAGAGTCGAGGGCATGCTGGTGCCTATCTCAGCTGACTGTGGGGGAGAGGTGGGGTACACCCTGAGGTGGTCACCAGCCAATCCCAGGGTACCATTATATATTGGTGCATATCTATAGTTTATTTAAAGTTTGTATTCATATTACAGGCCTAGATTTCTCTTAAATACTTGGTGCAAATTTAGTTCACAGGATTTTAATCGTGATCCCAATTTTGCCTGCCATGATTAAATAAGCCTGATCGTCGGCGATTTTTTGTGCATGGAAAAGTGCTTAATTTACAGCAGTGCCAGCAACCAGAGGGCAAACACATGGTTAAGGCTTCATTAAGGTCAGGAACTGCGCTCCGGTGCCAATTTCAAAATAAAAGCCTTAAATGGCATCGATGCCCAATTTAGTAATATATGAAGCTTATTTATTATTTATTTATTTATTAAATTGGACCTCTCAGCATGTTGGCGGAGAGGCGGTGTGTCACAGTAAGACACTATTTTAAATTCTGACTTCAACTTTTCAGCTGGCCTGACCGCAATGAAAAAAAAACCCTGGAGTAAACAGAGAGGGAAATCACAACTGTTGAGTTCTTTGTAGTTTTTGACCGTGCACGACTGACCAATGGTCAACCAGAACAACCCAGACGTACTGTCCTTGACAATTCACTATATTGATGACAGGGATTTTCAAATGAAAAGTTAGTGGTTACAGCCTAATGATATTGCCTTCTAGGAATTAACTATTCGCTTCCATTAAGTTGCAATTTATGATGACACATTTAGTCTGATTATTTTGGCCATAATTGTGCAGTCCTAACAGTTACGTTAAGTAAGCAAATTCACATTCAAAGCACTAAAAATTCAACAAATCAGGTCAACCAGCATCCAGAAATGTACCAAGTTCAACGCTAGAGGTTCTCCTATTCTATAATTGACTTTCTGCCATAAAAATGAATCAGCATGGAGCAAGACAAACCCAGACACCTGCTTCCATAGTTCTACCCTCAATCCCCTTTTAAAGTGAGCGTCTTGCCAATGCGAACAAACAAAAGCCGTGGCCTACCCAGTGGGATTTCCTTCTAGGTGCCCTGTGCAGCCGCTGGGATGGCAGTTTCCATAGCATCAACCTTTGACCTGCCGCTATACACACCACACCAGAGTGGACATAAACAACAGCCCCTCCTCTTGGTTCCCGTTCTCCTTCACACCATCAAATGGCTGGCACAAAGGAAGAGCTGACCTTAACTGTCCTGCAGTGCACATTCGCACACACACGGGTCGGACTGTACTGGGACGGCCTGGTTGTAGCCAACCCCTTGCAAGAAAAACATAGCTTTCATGTGCAGGCAGCTGCTATGAACAAGAGCCCACTAGAGGAGAGGCCATGGCAAGGGAGGAGAATATGGACAGATAGTGGAAGAAACAAAACACTGCCAAGAACCAATCGAGTGGCAGCAGTGAAACAAAGGACTATCTGTGATAGCCTGGAATCATCCCCACCTTGTGGTGAGACAAGTCAGTCCCCCAGATGGGCCGGGTGGACAGCGGCTACAAAGCTTGATGTACCCCATTAACCTCGTTCATCCATTGACATCAGCGAGTGTCTCGTTATTGATCAATTAACCAACGGGAGAGCCAGCTTCTGACCACAAAATCAGCAATTTGACCATTGCACACAATCTCTGCACCCACAGCATTTGTCCCATCCTAAGTCTGCCGGTCTCTCTAATGTCACCCCCCACTCTCATGCCATGTCATAATCACATTGCAACCGATAGGGCCTTATCAGCATTCCTTCAATATTGACAGAATCCTAACACTGACACCACTGAATACAAAAAAAAATAAAAAATAAAAAATAAAAATAAAACATTTTCCAGAGGTAACTTAAAAGTCGTGTTCCGTTCGGTTCATAAAAGACCTAACTTTTCTTCCTCATTTCCAAATGAGGTGAAGCAGTGTGTACACTCCAGAGAAAAGTAGCAAGCCAGCCAAGATGGCGGTGCAGCGTCATCTGCGTCATGCCCTCCACCGATGCAGCAGCCAATCAAATTGCAGCGGGGTGCGTCACCAGAGATCTTGCGTTGGAGAGAAGAGGTACAGACTTTGTAGAAGGTCTAGGGTTACGATGGTACTTCCACGTCTTTATCTCTCCAATTCAAGAGCTCTGGTTCCTCGGCTTGCCCACTTCAAAGAGGTGTCCTATCACCAAGCCCGCCACCTGTGCGTTGTCGGTGGCTCCTTCTTGCCCCGACTCTGGCCTGCCGACAGAAGCGGCTCAGCCCCCCCCCCCCCCGAGAGTTCTTCAGTTTCTCCAAGAAGTACCACATCAGCGATTATGTGAAAATTATCAAATGTGAGCGTCAGTACAGCCTGTCATTCACTGCTGCATACGCAGTGAGGCTACATACGAGCTAATGCTACATAGCAAACTTGATGGAAATAGCTATGTACGTGACTGACTGAGGTGTATTGATTACCACAGAAATTTTGCTTCACCCGAGGATACGCAATGCTAGCATGCTAGCCCCTAAAAAGTGGAAGGCATATACACAAACTTATATTCCTACGCTGTTTACCTGATTTGGATGGAAATACCCTCAAATTAAAGCTGAAAGTCTTCAGTTAGACACACATACTGTTAGTGGATACGCACTCGCACAATTCCCTGACAAACGAAGGAGGGCTGTTGTGTGTTTTGATGTTAATTCCAATTGTAGATCTAATTTATTGTCCAGTGAGGTAAAGTTGTAAAGGAAGATGAATAGGAGCAGTGTTTGGAGGGGTTAGCTGTTTTTACCTTAGCTGTTAACCCACCACGACAACAGTGCCTGCGCATGCAACAAACCTGCCCCCGCTGCTCCTTTGTCGGCTTGAGATGCTAAGAGAGTCTGCTGTTTCGTAGGCCGCTGGATCTTGCCACGAGCGTTGTAGTTACAATGTCACTGGATGGTAGTAATTTCAGCAAGTGTTGGTGATCATGAGCTAATTTACTGCAGCGAGACTATTTATGCTGTCGTAGGCAAAGAATTTTGGTCATAAAATCCATGACTGTTAGGAGCCAAAGTAGAAGGCTGGCGAGTGGCGACCAGTGCACAGCTGGATGATTATGGAATGATACGAGTCTTACCGGTCCAGTTAATTTATTTTTTTTTTTTTTTTTGCTATCGGACCGATGAGTGTGCCACCATTTTTTCCCCTATATCACGCCAATAGTTATTGGTCCGATAGTTATCGCGCATCCCTAAACAATACCATATACATTATTGTCCATTCCAGGACTCTTGGAATCTCGTTCCGACAGATATGTTCAGCCCGGCATGGCTTTCATGAGACAATTTTGACAGGTAAACACCAATGGGCCTAAACCGAGCAGATTACAGCGGAATTGAGCTACTGTGCTGACAAAAGCAGTGTTATTAACATACACAAAATAGTACAGTTAAATTACTCTTGGTTTTGCATTCCCATTGCGAAAACCCGGATGGGTTTCGGGCCAGCAACACAAATGTTAATGTACGTGGGTCATCATTGTAAAATTCTTTGGCACGTTACTCTGTCGCGCTGCTATGATGTCACACAGGTCAGGCTATACGATTTTATACGGTAACAACTGAATCAGACCACTTGGTGACTAAAGTGCAAGCGTTTCAGATTGCATGTTCAAGACTCACCCAACCTCCTTGGCTCTCTATCCAGGGCTGAAGGTGGTTGTCCAGGTACACAGTCATCCACTCGATGATCCTGCCGACCAGAGGGCTCATCTCCTTTTCCATGCACTCGACGCACAGCGCTCCACCGAAAGCAAAGAGTCCCACGATGCGACCCCAGTTGACGTCGTCCCGGAACACCTCATCCACGACGTTCTCGAAGCTTTGGTAGGCAGTGGCAGGCGTGATGTGCAGCTGTTGGTCCAGGTCACTGAAGGCGTGGGAGTAGCGCATCTCAAACTCATTGGCCGAGTCCTGCAGGGCCTTCTTCACTGCGTCCAGGCTCGCCGACTCCCGTAGCGGCGATGCCGGCGGACTTGTGCCGTTCGTAGTCCCGTTGGGGTGCGTCGGTACTCGCTGTTCCTCGCCTGAGGCTTCCTCCCCCCCATCAGTCCTGTTAAATTCCTGTCTGAGTCCTATGTGGTTGAGTGGGTAGTCTTTCTGTGAGAGTTTATGGCGAATGTAAAACACAACCAGTTCTTGGTTTTGAGACATTTTGGAATCAAGCTTGCAAATTTGGTTCTTCTCTTCCCTTCGAGTGAACACACGCACACACAAAGCGCCTCCTTTTCTTCAGACCACCATGGTCAGCCGAAACCCAGGGGACTCTTAGGGGGCACAAACTAAAAACTACACAAGGCTGACAATCCAGTTCAGACCCTGTGGAGACAAGAAAAAAAAAGTTCAAACTCTGGACAGCTTACATTGTCTGTGTGCACGTGCGCATGTTTGTAGCTGTAGTCCCACCTCTCATTAGATTTAGACAGGTGGGGTGAAAGGTCAATCCCTCTAATTGGGATGGTACATATGGAGCAGATGGTAGTTCAATTAATGAGACGCTTGTGTGTGCGTGTGAGAGAGAGACAAAGAGGAGGAACAGGAAGACAAAGAGAGTGGTGAAGGTGAGGTTTAGGTGAGTGAGTCTTGAAGCGCTGTCAACCACTCACGTGACCTGTGACCTCTCTTTTTTGCTTTGTGTCACCTGCAGATAACCCGCCCAAATGAAATCGACAAGCACATTGTCCAGAAACACAGCTCAAGCCTCCAATGTTGTCGGTCACTGGTGGCTTATGAAGTTCGAATCACAACATCATTATCACAATGTGTCAGCGTTTGTGAATGTCTCATCTGTCTGCTGGCGCTGTCTCAAACCCAAAATGGCACTTAGTTAATAAAGGTAAGGTGGGCTTGCACAACAAAAGAGGGGGAGATCCTCCCTCATTTTTAACTGTCACTGTCGCAGTTGCTGCAGGCACAAAGAAGGGAGGAACATGAGCAAACCCCCCGAAGACATTCTGCTGGCTACCATGCAACAATTAGGCCTAACAACCCCAATCATGGCATTTAATCCACATGCGAATAATGAAGAATAACAAGACTGGAAAGTAGGGCTGGGGGCGATATGCCTTGAAAATAAAATCCAATTGTTCCGCCCAAATAACAGATTTAAATCAATTTTTCCTTTGAGCAAGAAAAAGCAAATGACAAGGACATTCATAACTTGGAAAGTGTTCCTTTAAACAACTCTTAACAGATAAATGTTCACTAATTTAACAGCAATACATTAGTGTAATACCAAAGCTGTCACTGAACATACAGTCTACGTCATTAGACAGACATTAAATATTTGGTGGCATAACCCTTACTTACAATAACTGCATCAAGCCTAAAACCCACTGACTTCAACAGAGTGTTGCATTCTTCATTTGAAATGCTTTTCCAGGCCTTTACTTCAGCCTTTCAGTTCTTGTTTTTTTTCTGGGGGGTTTTCCCTTCAGTCTCCTCTTTAGGAGGTAAAATGCATGCTCTATTGGGTTAAGGTCCGGTGATTGACTTACTATCATGAGATACATCAATAAAGACCAGAGACCATTCCAGAAAACCAGAAAACATTGTTCCAAAACTTTTGTGGCTCATCTCTGTACTTCTTTGCAAAATCCAATCAGGCCTTCCGATTAATTTTGTTTAGCAGTTGTTTTCAACTTGTGGTACGGCCTGTATGTTACTTCTCTTGAAGTCTTCTTCGAACAGTGAATTGTGATAGCTTCACCCCTGCGCTGTGGAGGTTGGAAGTGATGTCACTGACTGTCGTCTTTGGGTGTTTCTTCACAGCTCTCCCAATGTTTCTGTCATCAACTGCTGTTGATACCCTTCGCCGACCTGTTTAACATCTGTTGCACAGTACACCAGAAGTTTCTTTTCTCAGGACATTCCAGATTGTTGTATTGGCTATGCCCAATGTTTGTGCAATAGCTCTGATCAATTTTCCCTCTTCTCTCAGCTTCAAAAGGGTTTGGTTTTCTACAGTAGACAACTCTGGTCTTTGTGTTTGCTTAACAGCAAATGCAGTTTTCACAGGTGTAACCCAAAGCCAAAAACAAACTAATGTTTAAGCCATCAATCTAAAAGGCATCACCTGAGCAACTAGAAACACCAGTCACATGTTCCAACACTTTTGCTCACTTGAAAAGTGGGTGGGTTCAAACAAAAGGTGCTCTGTCCTGAGTTGTCTCACAGATCTAGATGTAAATAACTTTCAAATCTTGGCGGGCTGGAACTAATTATTTGACTTTGATATTTGATTATTTTTATAATCGATTATTCTGTCAATTATTTTTGTTCAAGTAATCAAAACGGATAAAAAAAAAATCCCTTTTCTCAAACGCAGCACATTATTTCAAATTGACAATGCAGAAAATGGATTAACAAATTATGATTCAGTTACTGACTATGTCAGAATCAAATCAGATAATCAGCATGCTTTCATGGAGGACAGAAATCTGAGAATATTTCCTGTAGAGCGGCTGACATTGAGGATTTTAAGTTAAACGGGGCATCTAAACGATTAATCTATTAAAAAAAATTTGATTAATCTTTTAATTGTTGTACCTATAAAAGCTTGTTCATAACGAGAATAAAAGCAAATCACAAAAGGGAAACATTTTAAACAGTCACTAATATGGTTTTTGGGGGGTGGGGGGTGACTTTTTTTTTATTCAAACCTGTTACATTACCTTTGGATTTGTACACACTACAACAAAGATAAACAGTTAAAATAATGGAAAATGTATGTTATATATATGCATTGCGTTGCGCAGGAGGCCCTAATGAAGTGGTCCGTGGGTGAAGAATGCACACAAGCTGGAGCTTTATATTTATAAAAAAAAAAGAAAGAAAAAAAAAAAAACAGACACACACACTTGACCGCGGTTTATTTATTCTTTAGATAGTAAAGCAACTATTAACGTTGTTGTCTTTCAAGTAAAAACAAAAAAAATACATATATATATATATATACACACATTTTAAAAAGGCGCCCAGCCATGCTAAGGGACGCCGTGTTTACAGTGGCCACATGGTCTCGAGCTCCGTGCACCACGTGGCCGGGCTAGCCACGCACCCCACGTCAACACAACAAACAGCACGCGCGATAACTTCTCCCCAGCAAATGTGACACCTGGACGACACATTTTTGTACTCCTGATATATGAAATGTCGTCTCGGCTACCTAATTAGTACAGCGTGAACAGCTGGCGTGCTCTTTGTCACGAAGCGGACTCCCATTCCCAACAAGGCGACGCTGCCAAACGTGTTCATTTGCATCCATTTTATTCCAGTCAAGACGCAATATTAAACACGTGCGGGAGCAACTGGGGGGGTCTTACCAGCACGATTGTTAAAAAGGCGACGACGTCCTCCCTGCTCGTCCCGTCTGCCAAACTAACTCAATGTTAAAAACTCAAAGAGCGAGAACAACGCTTAATGGAAATGTCCACTTTGTGTTGGGGAGCGTGCACGTATGTACACTAGTGGCACAAACCCTCCCATCGCATCATCTCCAACCAGATACACGCCCACTTCTCATCTGTTACGTAATAGGAGGCCTTCACGAGCCTGTAGACAATCTCCCAATGATCATTCAATCCAACACAAGACGCAACTCAAATCGTCTTTTTTTCCCAGACATCAAACTCCTCACGTTTCCCTAAATAGCAAAAGAAACAAACTTTAGAATCATAATCTGCAACGGGATGTGATGTTCATGTGATCTAAAAAAATAAAAAAAATTAAAAAGGCATTGCTGTTTAAAAACGGAAAAAGAGCGTCTGGTATTTCCGATTATAGGTAAACGGGTTTAGTGGGATCATGAAGGCACCACGAGCTCTCCTGTCATAATCACCCGGCTAAAACGCAGCGTATTAAAATAAAAACCTATTATAAGACACCACCCAAATAGGAGTCCAGCCACTCGTAATCAGGATATTGTGGAAAAATAAAATGCCCACATCGCTCCATCAGTTGTAAATGTTACTGTCGAAGGCTCCGTGAATAGAGTTGTCACGGAGTGCAGTCACATTTAAACGGAAATAAGAGCAAAAGCGCCTTCGTTTGTATCCATTGTCTTTAGAGCCGACAGAACCGCGTTTGATTCGAGGGTGGAAACGTACTCTTGGGGAAAAAAAATAATGGTGGCGTACACTTAGTTTTATCTACCTCGGTCCTCTGCTAGCTACACTCAAGAGGAAACGCAGCCTCGGCTGAGCAGTGTTTTCGTCGTTTTTTTTAACCACAACCGCAAAACAAACATTGGTCTATTTAATAATAATTTAAAGAAAAACACACACCGGGAAGCGCTTACTTGTACGGCGGTTTCCACAGAACCATTTCTGGTCGCCTCGCGGTAAACACCCGAAAGGAACAATCCAGTCATTGCTAGCCCGTCGAGCTAAACGCCGACGATCAATAGCTAGCGAGAAGGCTACTCGTAGCATAGACAGCAAGTAGTGTAGCAGGTCCCGCCCACCGCGCGACTTCACGCAGGCGCAGCACGCCCCCGTGTGGCCACTTTCGCCTTCGCACCCACCTCCATCTATGAAGGGGCGGGGTAAAAATGTCAGCAGCTCAATTATTTCCGGTTAACACACTCCCTACATTGTTCAGATTTTTTTGTAACTTGGATATTTAACGGAAAGGTTTAATACAACGGAACTTTACAGAGACAGTTTTGCATACCACGAGAGGGAACCGGCGTACAACACTTTAAGCATCACTACTCTACTGAAAAAAGATTAAAGGGACTCTAATTTGGCCGTAATTAGAGCCTCAAGTATTTTTAATATGATGCCACAAGCTTGGCACACCTATCTTTGGGCAGTTTCACCCAGTCCTCTTTGCAGCACCTCTCAAGCGCCATCAGGTTGGATGGGGAGCGTCGGTGAGGAGCCATTTTCACATCTCTGCAGAGATGTTCGATCGGATTAAAGTCTGGGCTCTGGTTTGGCCCCTCAAGGACATTCACTGAGGTGTCCTGAAGCCACACCTTTGTTGTTTTGGCTATGTGCTTAGGGTCACTGTACTGTTGGAAAGTAAACCTTCGCACCAGTCTGAGGTCCTGTGCACTTTGGAGCAGGTTTTCATCCAAGATTTCTCTGTAGATTGCTGCATTCATCTTTCCCTCAATCCTGACTAGTCTCCCAGGTCCTACCACTGAAAAACATCCCCACAGCATGATGCTGCCACCACCATGCTTCACTGTAGGGATGGTACTGGTCAGGTGATGAGTGGTGCTTGGTTTCCTCCAAACATGATGCTTGCCATTCACACCAAAGAGCTCAATCCTTGTCTCATCAGACCAGAATTTTCTTTTTCATGTCTGAGAATCCTGCAGATGCTTTTTGGCAAACTCCAGGCAGGCTGCCATATGCTTCTTACTATGGAGTGGCTTCCATCTGGCCACTCTACCATATAGGCATGATTGGTGGAGCGCTGTAGAGACAGTTATTCTTCTGGAAGGTTCTTTCTCTCCAAAGAGGACCTGACAAGAGTGACCATCTTGGTCACCTCCCTGACTAAGGCGCTTCTCCCCCGATCCAGATGGTCCAGAACTTCTTCCATTTACGGATGATGGAGGCCACTGTGTCCATTGGAACCTTCAAAGCAGCAGAAATATTTCTGTACACTTCCCCAGATTTGTGCCTCGAGACAATCCTGTGTTGGAAGTCTACAGACGTCATGCCTTTCCAAGTCATGTCCAATCAACTGAATTTACCACAGGGAGACAATTAAGATGGAGGAACTTCTCAAGGATGGTCAGTGGAAACATGATGCACCTGAGCTCAATTTTGAGCTTCGTGGCAAAGGCTGTCAATACTCATGTTTCTGTGATTTATTTTTTATTTTTAATAAATTAGCAAAAATCTCAAAAAATAAATTTTCACATTGTCATTATGGGGTGTTGTGTGTGTAATAAAATAAATGTATTCCATTTTGGAATGAGGCTGTAAGATAACAAAATGGAAATAAAGTGAAGCGCTGTGAATACTTTCCAGACTGTATACTTCTGAGGCTGATTCACGTTCAACTACATAATAATTACAGGTTATTCATACTACGGCTGTAAATAATTATTTTCACAATTGATTAAACTGACTTATATTTTTCCATAAATTGATGATTCAGTTACTGGTTTGGGCCGTTACATGTCAGAAAATAGGAAACCATGTTGATCACTGTTTTCCAAAGTAAAAGCAGATGTTTGCAAATGTCATATTTTGATTCAACACAAAAGATAATCACTCTGCTTTTTTGAAGGACTACAGAAATCAGACAATATTTACTGTTGAGAGGCTGCAATTAGAGGATTTGGACAATTTTAAGTTAAACAATGGCTCTGAAACGATTACTCGATAATCAGAATAGTTGATTAATTTGATGATTAGTTTTTGATTAATCAATTGTGACACCTCTAATGGCCATATTATCTACACTTTAGAAGATCAATTCAAATTGAACTCAAGTATTGAAGTGGATGATTTTGCGTTAATGATATAACTCACGTCATTTAGTGAAATTTTCGGTGCACCTTGAGTGATCTTGTGAAGAATGTTTTGGAGAGATAAACAGACCAGAAGAGCCCAAGCTCGATCAGTCCTTGAAACCAAAAGTCTGTGGCATAAACAGGTTGCCTATATCCAGAGGAGTCATTATGTCACGATAACAAATTCACAATTTTTTGAGGAAACTGTTATAATGTTGTGAGTAAAACCAGTTATCTTTTCAAGAAAAAAAAACCACAATCTTTACAACAAAGATGTATTCTGTCAAGATGAAAAGACCAAGAGACCAAGATTGTTGTATTTTTCAAAGATAAAGTTGTAATATTATGTCAAAGTATAACCAGGAAAGTCATATTTCAACAAGTGAATTAAAAAAAATAAAAAAATAATAATAATTGGCCAAGCACTTTCATCCTTTAAAAAAAAAAAAAAAAAAAAAAAAAAAAAATGTCTGTGAAGATTCACAAGTCGATGTCATGGTAGTCCGTAAAAGTTGAATCAAGGCAACTGGACTGTTTGCTGAATTGGTTGTTTTCGAAAATGTTCAAATATGACTAAGGCAGTTATTTTATTAAGCTCATGAAATGTGACTTTATTCTTGTAATATGCTACACATTTTATTCTGGACAAACATTCTCAGTATTTAAAAAAAAAAATCACCTCTTTGGAAAAAAATAGGATTTTATTCACGTAATAATATGCCTTTTGCTCTTAAAAGTATTAAGAAAGGCGATGTGCAAATTTAGATTTATGTAAAAACAACTTTCTTAATGTAGGGATCTACAGCTAGATGGGCCTGGAGAATAGAGCCATTGTTTCTGTATGTTTGTTACTCGCCAATGGACACAACAGTTGCTCGTTTACTTAAAACTGAACTTGCAGCAAACGTGAGAAGTCATAACATCTATATCCACTGGTGAAGGGAGGCTTCAATCTCTTTCATCTATAACCACTTCAAACAACAAAGACTATTATGAGTGGAATCTATTATTGTTTTGTTTTTATTATACTGCTTTTGACACTGTGGGCCCTTGAGAAAGAAAGTCCAACCCTCTGTATGTTCCACACATATTGCAGGTTGACAATAAAAGCTGCCATATCATATTGGAGCTTCTAATTGGCCCAAAACTAAGTAAGGTACAGCGAAGTCATTGGTTTAGTATGTCTGTTTAATTGGCGTGCTGGTCCCGATATGTAGGTATGCACCTTTTGTTTGTAAATACCTGGAGTCACTCTCTTTAAAAAACAAAGACCAAGTCCGAAACCTTGGTGTACTGATAGATTCTGACCTGACTTTCAACCCATCATAAGAAATCAATTACTAAAACTGCCTTCTACCATTTGAAGAACATATCCTGAGTGAAGGCTTACACGTGGCAAGCAGACCAGGAGAAGCTCATCCATACTTTTATCTCAAGTAGACTTGACTATTGTAATGGTCGTCTGACTGGACTCCCTAAAAAGAGCATTAAACAGCTGCAGCTCATTCAAAATGCTGAAGCTCAAGCTCTGACCAGAACAAAAAAGTCAAGAGCATATTGCTCCAATTATAAAGTCTTTACACAGGGTCCCAGTCAGCTTTAGAATAGATTTTAAAGTTATGCTAAATGGGTTAGTTCCTGAATACATGAAAGAAATGCTAATGGAATATAAACCCGGAAGGGCTCGGAGATCGACAGACTTAGGTCAAATAGTGGAGCGCAGAGTCCCAAGCAAACATGGTGAAGCAGCGTTTAGCTAGTATGCTGCACACAAATGGAATAAGTTGTCAAAAGAAGTGACAATAGTCCCAAGGCTGAATGTTTTTAAGTCCAGGTTCAAAACTCCTTTTTTCGCATGCTTTTTAGAGCATTTCCACTTTTAAATGATATTTCTTGCACTGTACGCCGTTTTAATTGTACTCTTATTTTTTCTCTCTTTGTTTTAAATGTGTATAAGCTGTTTCCCCCCCCCCCCCCCCCCCTTTGTTTTTAAATGCTTTTAATCATGTAAAGCACATTGAATTACCTTGTGTATGAAAATGTGCTATACAAATAAATTTGCTTTGCTTTTAAATTCATACGATATAATTGATTACTAGCTATGTTATGGACCCCAAGCTACGATTTGTGGACCCACGAGGGTCCGGGAACCCCTGCTTGAAAATCAGCTCTATCGGCCACTGCATTAGGTACATTCAACATTAGCGCAACAGTGGTCAATTTTAAAAGTACTTATCACAGCGTTTGAAAACGTTTGATTACGCTAAACGAATTCCTTGACCATTAACCCCCACACCCACCCTCTCCAATTAAGTAACTGAAGAAATATACAAAATAAAAAGTGAGACCGTGCAGTTCAGAAGCTAACATGCATGTTATGGAAATATCCAAGTTACTTACTTAGTAACATGTAACTATAACTATAACTTGTAACTTAGTAATTTACTTACTTACGTCCACCGTCTTGTGTGCTTCCAAGCAGCGAGGTGGACCGCAAACTTCGACTGGCTGCGATGGGACCAGAGTGGGCTGCCTGCCGAAGCTTTACTGCGTATGAATTGGCGTCATCGTTCAACATCTTTGATTGCATTGACGCGGGACTTTGACGTCATCAACTGACACGTTTGAACGTTGTCAAGTATGCTCTTTTTGACATTCCGGAAACATTAAATATTACACTTGTGTTTGAACTACTTTTTAAACAGGACGATTGGTCTCAATGGCCATAACGTTTTCATTTATCTTTCACAATTTTCTTGAAAGTAAAAAAAATATATATATATAGCATATCATTTAAAAACATCAGGTTAAGATAATTAAAATACATAAACAGTTAGGGATATTGGCCTTTCAGTTTAAATATCAGGATGAACTTAAAATGCACTATTCCTTTGGGAAGTAAACGTAATTTGATTTGTAATGCACGTTCAACTGTTCAATATTTCAGTACAACTTGCTGTTGTACAAGCTGAACGCCAAATTAAAAAATGTGTATTTTTTTCAACTTCAAAGGACTTCCACTTAATTTGCCTTTCTGTCACTCTTTGTCTCTTTTTGCAACCTGCTTATGGTACTGGCACTCTTAAGGTCAGTGGCCATTTGCCCCTGAGAGCAACCTGTGTAGCGTTTATCAATTGTTAGGCATCGCCTTGGTCCCAATGGGTTTGTTTTTAATGCAAATTCGAATTGAACCAGGAATTGTATCCTATTGGTTAAATCCTAGATCAAACACCACATCCCCAACTTTTTAGTGTGTATATATTTATTTTTTTGTAACTTTTGTAAAGGGTTGCAGTGGTACAATCGCCTGACTTCAGTGCATACAGCATGGGTTCAGTATCCACTTGGTGATGGTGTGAATGTGGTCGTCTGTCTCAATACATTTGTGCCCTGGTGGTCTAGAAAATGGATGGATGCACCATGGCAGACAACACAGTGAAACTGTGATTAGCACGTTTGCCTCCCAGTTCTGAGGTTCTGGGTTCGGAGCCCTGCTCTTGCCTTCCTGTGTGGAGTTTGCAAGTTCCCTGTGTTTGCATTGGATTTCTCAGTGTACTCTGGCTTTCTCCCATATGACACAAAATGAACACCACACAAAGTCACGTGTGGGTTTGAAGGCGAGTGCCTGGTGGCCGGCCGGGGCTGCACCCATGGGGCCCAGTTTTTCTGCACCGAAGCATTGCAGCGATCCATTTGAACAAAACCGGTTTACTCAGATGTATCTAACCTATTTTCTCTCATTGTCTAAAAACATCCAGACTTTCAATCTTGGTGACATAATGCCAAAACAGCTACCGCAGATTAAGGGAGGAGGCAGAGTTTTACAACACTTCTCAGAGTTAAGTAGGTTAACTCGATTTGTTTGTAAGCTATTTACAACATTTTAAATTGGTTAAAAATGCGTAAAAATAACAGAAGACGTGGGTACAGACCAATAGTATTGATTGGTGAAAAAAACATTTGACAAGCTTTGGATGTGATTTTCCAACCAAAAGTGAATATATAATGTACATGACACCTGAGGTATTCAGTTGTCATGAAATGATTGGCGTTCATGTTAAACTGATCAGAATTCCAGTTTATTGATATCTTTCAATGCTCAAAGATAAACATCACAACATTATAGAACCATCATCGCATTTTCGTTTCCATGGTATATCATACATTGAATCTTACACTGCAAACTTGACAGTCTGCATTTTTGCATTTACTGTATATATTTATATATATTTATAGATTCCCTATTTTTAGGGAAGAAAGTCAGACATCCATCATTACAGGGGAAGGATTGACTCTCCAAAAATATTTAAATGCACTTTAAATAATTACAAACATTTTTTCTTTAAACACTGCATTTTGGGACAAAACATGACAGCGACAGATGTGCAAAAAGAACAGGAGCGACTGCCTTATCGGGTCCAGTCGACGCAATCGCAGAGGCTGAGATACCAAGCAATGGTTAAGTTGGTCAGCGGGTCAACACACAAAAGGAATGTGTTAGAACACTTGGGATGCAACACTGTTGTAAACAAGCCAATGCTGAACACTGCAGTGTGATAGTAGGGTGTGATAGCAGGGTGGCTAACTCACAAACAGTCATTTCCCAACAGGCACAGGTGGCCAAAAGAGAGAGCAGGTGGAAGGTCCTTCAAGTTCCTTTAACCAAGCAGTTTTAGTCAAGTTTGGTAAACCAAGTTACACCCCCTGGTGTAATGGTATCATGACCAGTTTGAGATGAATGATGAGTCAGCAGACTGTTGGTAACAGTGAGCTTCTTCTGTGGGACAAATGAAGGACAAAGGGAAGGGTTGGATGGTTGGGTTGAGTGAATTGTGGGTGGTCCTTTCAGGGGCCATCTCTCCCCAGCGCCCCCGGTGCAGCGATGTGGAAGACTGCACCGATGCGCAAGAAGAAGCGTCTCAGGACAGCGCGTAGCTCGGGAATCAGGTCAAACTGCATCATCTCGCACATGTGGGAGAAGTAGCAGGAGGCATGCAGCTTGAACTGGGGAAGCGCACATTAGACCATTTCATTTTAGACTGCTGTGGCAGTGGGTGTGACTGTGTATGTGAATATGTGACGGTGTATGAGTGCATGCGTGACTGTCACAGTGGTTCTGTGTATGCGACAGAATGTTTGTGTCTGTGCGACTGTGTGTGTGTGTGTGAGACAGACAGAGTGTGTATGTATGTGGGGTGAGAAATTTGTGTCAGTGTGTGTCTGCTTGTGTTCTTGCCTTGTCATCAGGCAGCCTCAGTGTCCGGGTGAGCAGCAGCAACAGCAGATTGTTCCAAGCCTCTCTGTGACTCTCAGATGTGAGGTTGATAAAGTAGGCCAGCGCTTCACTACACACCCTGACAATAACAACAACATTGCTCTTATTAATAACTCATAGGAATAACTCATCTTTTATAACGAGTAGGGTGTCATATTACAGCACGATTACAGCTATTGCAGTGACTGAAGTAATAAAGTAATACGTCACAGCTGCAGCATCATTGGTCAAAATATTATTCATGAGTCAGCAGCTAGGTGACAAACAGCCCCAGTACAGCACAGCTTGTTGTTGATACAAATACATTAGCCAGGTGGCCCAAAAAATAAAAATAAAAAATACAACACATCTCGGCCAACACAAAGAGAAGAGCTGCAGTATATGCAAATCAACAGTTGCTTATTTATCATCACTTAAGACACGCCATTTTAGAAGACTCACATCTCATAATTTATTCAGAATGTTTACTTATTATTCACAAATCAAGTTGAACTGTAAGGTGTTAATACAAAAAAAAAACTAATAAGAATAGTCACATTTTTCAGAAATAAATTGTATTAGAATAAAGTCACACTTTAATGTCAAAAACATGTAACATTACATGAATAATTTTACTGACAAATAGGTTGGTCATAAATAATTGACAAAGTAGTAACATTACAAGAATTGTCATGTTTTATTAGGAAAAAAGTAAAAAAAAAAAAAAAAAAAAAAGTGATAAGTTACACTTTTTTAAAAGTTTAACAAGAGAATAGTTGGTTAAAAAAGTAGTCATATGGTAATCATTTTATTGTAAAAAATACTTTGACAATAAGGTCATATTTTATTGTATAACCATTGTTGATATATCTAAAAAATACTCTGATTTTATTACATATTTTAGAATAGTCATTTTATTAACACAGGGCAATTACAAGAATAAAATCATTCTTAGAAAAATTATATTACAAGAAAAAAAAAAATAAATAAAAAAAAAAAAAAAAAAATATATATATATATATATATATTAGAAAGCACAAGTACAGGGAAACTATAGAAAAAAGCAGTATTACAAAGTTTTTTTTGGGAATAAAGCTGCAATATTATGAGAATAGTCTTTTTTAGACAAATGAGAATAAAATCATTTTGTTATATTATCATATGTAATTTATTGACAAATGTATGTACAAATCAGACAATGATATTTTTTTGCAAAAAATTGTACAACCCCAATTCCAATGAAGTTGGGACGTTGGGCTAAACAAATAAAAACAGATTACAATGATTTGCAAATCATGTTCGACCTATATTTAATTGAATATACTACAAAGACAAGATATTTCATGTTCAAACTGATAAACTATTGTTTTTAGCAAATAATCATTAACTTAGAATTTTACGGCTGAAACACATTCCAAAAAAGCTTGGACAGGGTCATGTTTACCACTGTATTACATCACCTTTTAACAACATTCAATAAATGTTGGGGAACTGAGGACACTAATTGTTGAAGCTTTGTAGGTGGAATTCTTTCCCATTCTTGCTTGATGTACAGCTACAGCTGTTCAACAGTCCGGGGTCTCCGTTGTCGTATTTTACGCTTCATAATGCGCCACACATTTTCAATGGGAGACAGGTCTGGAGTGCAGGCAGACCAGTCTCTAGTCTACCCGCACTTTTTTACTATGAAGCCACACTGTTGTAACACGTGCAGAATGTGGTTTGGCATCGTCTTGTTGAAATAAGCAGGGGCGTCGATGAAAAAGACGTTGCTTGGTTGGCAGCATATGTTTCTCCAAAACTTGTATGTACCTTTCACCATTAATGGTGAAATGTGTAAGTTACCCATGCCATTGGCACTAACACAGCCCCATACCATCACAGATGCTGGCTTTTGAACTTTGCGTCCATAACAGTCCGGATGGTTCTTTTCCTCTTTGGCTCGGAGGCCACGACGTCCACAATTTCCAAAAACAATTTGAAATGTGGACTCGTCGGGCAACAGAACACTTTTCTACTTTGCATCAGTCCATCTTAGATGAGCTCGGGCCCAGAGAAGCCGGCAGCGTTTCTGGCTGTTGTTGATACATAGCTTTTGCTTTGCATAGTAGAGTTTCAAGTTGCACTTACGGATGTAGCGCCGAACTGTATTTACTGACATTGGGTTTCTGAAGTGTTCCTGAGCCCATGTGGTGATATCCTTTCCACATAGATGTCGGTTTTTGATGCAGTGCCGCCTGAGGGATCGAAGGTCACGGGCATTCAATGTTGGTTTTCGGCCTTGCCGCTTACATGCAGTGATTTCTCCAGATTCTCTGAACCTTTTGATGATATCATGGACGGTAGATGATGTAATCCCTAAATTCCTTGCAATTGTACATTGAGGAACATTGTCCTTAAACTGTTCGACTATTTTCTCATGCACTTGTTCACAAAGAGGTCAACCTCGCCCCATCTTTGCTTGTGAATGACTGATCAATTCAGGGAAGCTCCTTTTATACCCAATCATGGCACCCACCTGTTCCCAATTAGCCTGTTCACCTGTGGGATGTTCCAAACAGGTGTTTAATGAGCATTCTTCAACTTTCTCAGTGTTTTTTGCCACCTGTCCCAGCTTTTTTGGAACGTGTTGCAGCCATAAAATTCTAAGTTAATGATTATTTGCTAAAAACAATAAAGTTTATCAGTTTGAACATTAAATATCTTGTCTTTGTTGTGTATTCAATTAAATATAGGTTGAACATGATTTGCAAATTATTGTGTTCTGTTTTTATTTGTTTAACACAACGTCCCAACTTCATTGGAATTGGGGTTGTATTTCAAGAATAAAAGGTTTCAGTAAAATTGCGATTTGTCTTACATATATGACTTTATTTCCGCTATATTTTGACATGATTCACATAATTATGACCTATTTATCATAATATTCAGCATATATGATAGAACATAAAGACTAATAGTTGATGCGTTCGAGTCCTAAGCAGGTTTTTGTTCTCTGTGCTCAGCCATTGGCCATTAGGATGTTAATTTAAATGTTTCACTGTAAAGCTGTTCCTTCTTGGGATGTCTTTTTCCCTCTAGTACGTCACACCGCTTAATCCTAAAGGATAGACACTTCATTGTTAAAGGTGGCCTTTAAGGACAAGGAAAAAAACAATGGCTTTATAGTTGACCACAAAGAGGTCCAGGCTGTTGTACTCACAGTAGCAGACGTGTTTGGATGTCAGGCCACGAGTCACGCAGCTGGAGATCAGAGTACATCCTGAAGAGAATCCTCAGGCTGCAGGCGAGGCTGCTGGTTTCCTGCTTCAACAAGTTGGGCTTGGATTTCCCTTTGAAGCCTGTCAACACCATATTGGACACACCCATAGGCTTTATGTAGAGATCATTCTTAACACGCCCGGTACAGTTGTATTGCTAAAGCATGTCCGGGACATTGTCCTCGAATATTGGCTAGCAACACAGCAAAATCGACCAAGTGACTGCTTAGAACTCAAAAAACATGCAAATTGGAGCACTCATAAATGAAGATACCATCAATTTTTAGAGAAACTATCTTCTTCCCCCCCCTCAGAGACATCAGTGTTTGCATCACTTTATACTTTATGTGTCGCAATGGGAGCTTTGACGTACCTGCCCTCCAGAGGCTCGTCCTTTGCTCATTATTGGAGTTGAAGTCCTTGGCGAAGGTGTGCGACTCAAGCAGACAGTCCAGCAGCTTGAAGAGGTGACCGGTGGTCATGTGTCTATACATCCCCTGATCCGAAACCGGACCACCTCCGCCGGCTAACGCCTCTTCCAGAGCGTCTCGCTGAAAGGAGAACCTCAGTTAAACACCGCGCAACTGACAGGCCAACAAAATCACTGATACCACATTGTCAGTGGACAAATCAAATCCATGTGTTCATCCAAGAAGTAAAAAGAGTTATACTGATTATATTAGTTTGATGCTCAATAGACGTGATCTACATAAAATGGCTGTCATTTCCAAATGGTGAATGCCTTCGGAAAAAGCTTAATCCCTCTTCCTGCGCATTACAGCTGGCATCAATATTTTATTAAATACTTACAAGAATTGTAGTTTTCCCTCTGGATGAGGCCTGGCCCTAGGTCTCCACTCTAATTCATCCCAAAGGTGTTCTATTGGGTTGAGTTCAGGATTCTGTGAAGGCCAGTCAAGTTCATATACACCAGACTGTGTCAGCCATGTTTTTATGGAACTTGCCTTGTGCACTGGTGCACAGTCATGTTTGAAGAGGAAGGGGCCATGTCCAAACTGTTCCCACAAAGTTGGGAGCATGGAATTGTCCAAAATCTCTTGGTGTACTGAAGCATTCAGAGTTCCTTTCACTGGAACTAAGGGGCCAAGCCCAGCTCCTGAAAAACAACCCCACACCTTAATCCCCCCTCTACCAAACTTTACACTTGGCACAATGCAGTACCGGTTGAAGTACAGTTCTACTGGCAACCACCAAACCCAGAGTCGTCCATCAGATTGCCAGATGGAGATGCGTGATTCGTCACTCCAGAGAACGCATCTCCACTGCTCTAGAGTTCAGTGGCAGCGTGCTTTACGCTTTGCATCGCACTTGGTTATGTCTGGCTTGGATGCAGCTGCTGGGCCATGGAAACCCATTCGATGAAGCTCTGTCCGCACTGTTCTTGAGCTAATCTGAAGGCCAGAAATCAGAAAGCTGGCGACCTCTTCGCACTGTGCCTCAGCATCTGCTAACCCCACTCCGTCAGGTTACCCGGCCTACCACTTCATGGCAGAGTTGCTGTCGTTCCCAAACGCTTCCACATTCTTGTAATACAGCTAACAGTCTGTGGAATAGTTAGCAGCGAGGAAATTTCACGACTGCACTTGTTGCACAGGTGGCATCCTATCGCAGTTCCAGGCTGGAATTCACTGAGTTCCTGAGAGCGAACCATTCTTTTACAAATGTTTGTAAAAACAGTCTGCTTGATTTTATACACCTGCGGCCATGGTACTGATTGGAACACCTGATTCTGATTATTTGGACGGGTGAGCGAATACTTTTGGCATTGTAGTGCATGTCGTAAGAATCTACTTCCATATTACATTAAAATATATGGAATTGTGTTGAAATTTGTAGAAAGAAGTAAAACAGATTTGATTTTTTATACAAATCAAATAGAAATAACATTGTACGTTGTTTTAGTTTTAGTATTCATTTGTATTTTTACAGACAATTCAAGCACTTTATCCAAAATTTAATTTAAGCTTGGTTCCATCTTGGAGAGCACCCATACAAACTCTGGTCACATTTTAGCTGTTTAACTTCCACATCAATTATGGTTCATGCAGAGGCTGAAGTGTGTCATTGTCCAAAAAAATAAATAAAATAAAAAATAAAAAAGCACACATCTACAGTACATGCAATTAGCAATTAGATGTTCATCCTCGACTTGCATCGTTTCTTTCAGATGCCATACAACATGCTATTTATGTGCCGCCGCCTACCTGGGCGGCAGCCATGTTCTCAGCGTCCTCTTTCTTGCTGGTCGATGGGTAGAAGACGATGTTGTCGATGGTTTGGATTAGCTCCAACTGTACCACACATTTGATGAGCAGACCTGCGAACAACTTGTGGTCTGAAACTCCTGGAAGGACAGAAACGCGGCACTGACCCATGAGGACGAAGACTCACTTTCCAATGGGATAGAATATCAAATATAATCTGAAATATTAAATTGTAATAAAATAAATTTTTGACAGTGTAGCAACAACATTAAACAGTATATACCTTATTATTAACAAAATGAATATTTTATTTATACATTGCACTTCATATCATTCAAAGTCCATTTAAAAAAGTGATGTACCAATACGAAGCTGATTACATATACAAATCAAAAGTACAGTGGACCCTCCAAAGTTGAATACGTTCCACTATGCCTATTCACTATGCCTCACTGGCATAAATAGAGGAACAAATATACATTATTAATTGTAAATGGATTTTTTTGGAGCAATTAGTTACACAATTATATAAAGTAAATGAACGGGTCATTTAAATAGACGCATTCCTCTATCGTGTGATCTGATTGGTGATCGGTTATCTAAACTCGCTGATCGGTCCCAAAAATCCTGATCGTGTAAAGCCTACTAACAACATGACAATGTTTGACATTTCAGGTATATTTGACCTGAAAATTTATATAAATGGTTAATCTATAAATAGTAAAAGTCATTCTATTTAGGAGCTTCTACCAAGAAATGGAATGTGCCACGTTCGTTTGGGCATGTGGTGTACTCACGCGCGTTGGACTTGCCCTTCCAGGTGTCGTCACTGGACATTTGGCTGTGTCCTCTCTCCGAAAGAGCTCGATCATAGCTGCTCTGGGACTGGCTGTCAAAGTCAACATCCTGAAAATACACTTTAAATCAGTGGTTTTCAAACTAGGATCCCGGACCCATGCGAGTTCACAAGCCATATCTTGGGGTCCTCAAAGACATTTGCAATAAATTGTTGTATCATACGGTATCTACATATAAAATAAACGTACTAAACTAATTATTCCTCCCTACCTTAGTTTTGGGCAACTTAAAAGCCCCTATATGATTATGATGTATGATTGCATAAACCTTGACATCCCTGCATGAATAAGTCAGGTGTTTCTTTAGAACAAAAGGCTTTTTTTTTTTTCTACTGAGAAAAGTCCAATTTTTTTGAAAGAATAAAGTTGTCTTTTCCAAAACAAAACCTGTAATATTACAAGAATAAAGCTGAATCTGAAATTCACTTATTAAAATGACTTTCTTCCATCATTAAACTTTGAGTTTAAATCATAACACTATGACTATCTTGAAAAAATAAAACTAAGATTATACATTTTTATCCCCCAAAAAATTTCTTGAAAAGACTTTTTTTTGGGTCTTAAAAAAATGAATTTCTCATCTTAAAAATGACTTTTCTCTTGAAAATAGGCAACTTTTAAATTCCTATGACATGTAGGGGTACTCATGGTAGTTGTGTTTAATTGGTGTTACGATTAGGAGTGGCTTCTTAGTATAAATACTCCCGTAATATGTCCCTGGATCCAAATAGTTTGACAACCCTTTCTTTAAATGTCACACACTAAGTTTCACATTTACATTCAAGGTTTGTTTGTTCATGTCCTTACCAAGTGCTTAGCGTCAGCAGTGTCGTCCTCCTGTCCAGCAGGTCGCCATGTCAACAAGCTGATGAAGGAAGAACACCACGATGCACTGAGCAGAGAGACTTATTTCATGGAAATGGAATTTAGTGGCTGGCTGACGTACACTTGGGGGCTGGTGTTCTGGAAGATTTCCATAATGCATGAGCAGGTGATGTTCCACACTTCGTGGCTGAACTTTTCCCCATTGAGAATCACTAGGTTCTCCATGCAGTTGGTTCCCGAGCGAGCCAGCTGCTCATTGTCTGAAGGAAAAGAGCGATACAGTGTAATGCAAGTCTTCGGCTACTGTTAGACATTTCATTACCATGCCACAATGACCATACAGCAATCCCTCCTCCATCGCTGGGATTACGTTCCAGACCACTCCCGCAAGTGAGATCGGCAAAATAGAAACACCCAATTTAAATACACCCTAGCAGGGCCAGAGAGACTGCGACCAAATTGGTCGCATATGCGAACTTTCAACTTGTGGGCTTACAAATTTCATCTCGCACTTGCACAAGTGACTGTTTTAATGGTTGAAAGTCAGCTTTTTCTTTTACTGCAGTCTCCTCCTCCTGCACGCTCACGGAATGAGGGAGAGGGACAGAGAGAGGGAAAGAGAGCGAGAGAGAGATAGAGAAAGACGAGAGAGAGAGAACTCATTGTTACTGTATGAGTTCCATTTGAGGTAAAAGCGACCCGCTGCAATATGATTGGCTACCTGCTGCAACGTAATTGACTGCTTCTTCAAGATAGGATTCACGCTATTATCACAGCAAAGTCGGGTACATGCGCACCACATATGGACGTCACAGACAGGCTAGTATGGAGTTGTGGCCAGCCAGTGGCCACCACGCACCTGCATTGATGCTGACCCGCTACTTATTCATTTTAAATGTGTGTGCCGTCAACTCATATGGAGTACTGGTGAGCAAGCTAGCCAGCCCGCACCTACCTCGTAAAGTCTGGTAAGCTGGTAAACTCCTCCCGCCACAAGTCACCTACAGCTTTTCTTTTTACACGCATTAACATTATCAATGCTGATACTGTACATTTTTCATGGGAATAAACCCAAAAGTTGTTTCCCCGAGTGACATCATGTATGATCGTCTCAAAATTGGGCAGCCGTGGCCCAATGGTGAAGGTCATCGCCTGCCATCGTGGGGGACCTAGGTTCAAGACCCTGACCGGACCATCCGCCAACATCCCCCGGACTCAGGGCTGCGGTGTCCTTGAGCAAGACACCGATACCCCGAAATACTCCCCGGGCGCTTCAGCTGCCCCCTGCTCCAGTGTGTTCCACTAACACGTGTATGTGTTCACTGTGCTGTGGTTTAATGCAGAGAACAAATTTTGTGTGCATGCATGCATGTTCATGACAATAAAAGATGATTCTTCTTCTTTTTCTTAAAATTACAAGGGTGTGTGTGTGTGTGTGTGTGGCGGGGCTACAACGCTAACTGCAAAGACTGTTTGTTTGTTTTTGTCATGAAGGCACAAAAGCTATCTGTCTAAACCCTGTTTATAGAATAGACATATGAAGATAGGTGCAAAGTTAAAAAGCCCAGACTCCATTAATGAGGATTGCAGAGGAAAACAAGCGCTCATTAAAATAAAGTCCAATGATTGCAGTAGTAATCATTTACCTGTGTTCAGTTTGGGACTAGGCATGTCTTTTGGAATTGGATCAATTTCTTTTGTATATCTGTGGTCCGGAAAAACATCAGTCCTATTCTCTGCCTGCATTGCGCCACAGCGCCAGTAAAAAAAAAAAAACAGCGGCCATTCTGGAACTAACTTTGTCAACGACAGTTTAAATGACAAATGAAAACTATTGTTGGAAACATTGTTCAGTCCCGACGGGTCGTTATATCCGATATCAGTTATATTGGGGTCAGTTTTATCGAGGTTCTACTGTATTTGGGATGTAATATGGTCTCTATGGTGCCTCAGTAAACGTGAAATATGAATTCAAATCGTCCACGCGTTCCTGAGTTCCAGATGTTTTTTCCGTCGAGAGCGGTGAAATCAGTTCATTCGAATTTCTCAAGCTTATCTACGTCACTAGCGAAGATCTTCGACTACCGTTCCGCTCCCGAGTCAGCGCTGTCAACATAACACGTGTGCTCTCACAAGTAGGTCTTTTACATTGAGGCAACCAGTCAGAGGAAAGGAGTCAGTCTTAGCCAAATATGGACAAAGCAGATAATAAACTGGGTCAAACAAAAGTCGCTATCAGAGGGGCCTTTTCTGGACACTCATGACAAAACCAAGGTGTTTTTGAAATGAAATTGAAACTTTTATACGTTCATGTTAGAGAGTCACTATGGAGGTCTAAATAGCCAAAATAAGGGACCTTTAAATGGGAGTCAGCACACACATTTGAAATGCCTCTGATTAAACTAAATACATTTCAGATATTCCAGAAGGCTTTTCCTGACTTTTTTTTTTTTGCTTCTCTAGCAGAAGCCTGAAGATTTTGTGCTAACACTGACTGCTAATTTGAACTTTTCATAACTCCATCCACCTTATCTAAGATACCAAAGCATGATGCATGACCACCATGTTTCACTGCAGGTATGGTGTTCTTCTGGTGCCAGGCATACCTTCAGGAATTATGGCCAAAAAGTTCAACCTTGGTTACATCGGACCATAAAAAGGTTTCCCAAAGGTGGGAACATGCATTATGGTCCCATGAACTTTTTGGCCATAATTTCAAAACGTATGTTTGGGGCAAACAACTCTGCTCAATCACAGAGATTAATTTCTGATAGGTTGTCCCTTTTTGTAACTACAGTTAATAGTAGCAAAGATCATTTTACACTTGATACTACGTGAGTCCCGGCACGCTCATGTCATGGAAACAATAAGTCCCTGCAACTTATCACAGAATACAGATACAGTAATCCTCCGCTATATCACGATTCTTGCTTCACAGTCCCACTATATTGCAGATTTTTAGTACTGTTACTATTTTTTTATACTGTTTGTAAAATATTTTTGTGTTATCCATTGCTCTTGCTCTCTCTCAATATACATGCTTAGGCCTGTCACAATATCAAATTTTATAGGATGATATGTTTTCCCAAAAACTTTCACAACTACTATCGATGTTTTTTATGCCACTGATCATGATATGAGAGTACAATAATTCAAGTACATTCTTTTTAAGAACAATTCTAATTCTAAGAATTTTTAACATTGAATTTTTTTTGAACATTTAATGTAGAACAACAAATAAAATATCTTTGATAAAAAGTAAAAAAAAACAGACTGCCAGAAGTTCCCAGCAGACCCTCACAATACGTTTGGGCCTGCAAGGTCGGACTGGCATCTTCCCCCACTATCAGAAACAACACACCACCAGGTGGTGATCAGTTGACACCTCTGCCCTTCTCTTCACCTGATTGTCCAAGACATGCAGCTGCAAGTCCGATGACACGACCACAAAGTCGATCATCAAACTGCGGCCTATGGTGTCCTGGTGGTAGGTGCATGTATGGACACCCTTATGCTTGAACATGGTGTTCGTTATGGACAATCCACGATGAGCACATAAATCCAATAACACCGCTCGGGTTCTGATCGGAGGGGGGGGCCGTTCCTCCCAATCACGCCCTTCCAGGTCTCACTGTCGTTGCCCACGTGAGCATTGGAGTCCCCGGCGAGAGCGCTCTCCAGCACCCCCTCCAAGGACTCCAAAAAGGGTGGGTACTCTGAACTGCTGTTTGGTACATAGGCACAAACAACAGTTAGGACCCGTTGCCCCCAACCAAAGGCGGAGGAACGCTACCCTCTCGTCCACCGGGGTGAACCCCAATGTGCAGACGCTGAGCCGGGGGGGCAATAAGTATATCCCCACCTGCTCGGCACCTCTCACCGTGGGCAACTCCAGAGTGGAAGAGACTCCAACCCCTCTCAAGAGGTCTGGTACCAGAACACAAGCGAGGCCAATTACATCGACAGTAGAGCTAGTTTCTGTAACTGGGGATCGGATTGCCAAGGTCCCTGCCTTCGGCCACCACCCAACTCACACACTACAACGATCCCTATGGCCCCTCCCACAGGTGGTGAGCCCATGGGAAGCACTCTAGAGCAGTCTCGTTAAAAAATATAATACTCCAGCACACTGGATTCGTTTTATGCCATAGCTCTGCGTCCTAAGACGCAGATTGATCTTACTTTATTCGTCCCTGCTAATTTTTGTGCGTCTCAGACGAGGGATGCACATCAAACAAGATCGTAGTAGTAGTAATAGTGATTGCGCCATCGGAAGTATATCACCCACCTTGTCGGACACACCACTGGAGCTGCGTGAAGATGTCCGACAGCAGGATCTCACTGAGAGGCTCATAAAACTGTGTGAACACGTCACAGATGGCATACAGCGCATGGTTGCACGTTGTCGTCATCCACTCAGTTTTCTGAAAGTACACAAATCAGGTCTAAGTAATGCCTTACTCCAAAAAAGATGGCTATCTAAGGTTTTTCTATTATATCCTGATCCCAAAAGAGAAACATTCCACCTCTGTCTGCTGCTCCGGGAGCTTCATATTGTCGAAAATGCGGAAGACGATTCGGAAGAGGTCGTGCCACCAGTGTTTCTCGAAGGTGTGGCCGTAACTCTTCATGATCTCAAACATGACTGTCAGACCTCTGTCGGGAACAAACAATAAATGCTTCAAAGTTGGCACAAAACGGAAACCAGAAAGGAGGTAACCTACTGCCGATTTATTGGCACGTACGGCAAAGTCTGCCTTTTATCATTCATTTTGTAACACCAATAAAATATTACAATTTAAAAATGTGATTTTTTTTTGACAAATTGTCATGGAATAATTGTACGCTTACGCTACTGAAAATTGTGTTGATCCAAGTGACACATTTATATGCACTGCAAGTATATATTAGGGGTGGAACGGTTCACAAAATCCACAGTTCGCTTCGTATCTCGGTTTTGTGGTCACGGTTTTTGGTTCGGTACACGTTGACTCTTAGGAAAATCAGTTGTGTCTTGCTTGTATAGTTAGGTTAAAAGTGAAAGTATGTTCACATCGTTATTAATTATTATTGTCGTTATTGTATTGTCATTATTTCAACTATTTTTTTATTATTCAGAAATATATATTTGCTGTTGTATCTATGCCAGCTGGTATAGTGGCAGCCAGAACAATTAAATTTAAAAAACAATTTGGCATCCAATGGAAGATAAATCCTTCTGCCGGTCACTATATGCTGCTGGCATATATAAAACTATATATATTTTTGATGAATAAAAAAATTAATATATATTTTTTTAATAATCATATAATAATGCTGTGAAGATCTACTCAGTTTTAACCTAACTATACAAGACAATTGATTTTCCTGAGTGTGTGTGAGTATATCAATAACCATTTGTTTTACTTTCCAAATGCTAATTATGACCAGTTATTAATTACTGCTAACTATTGATGATAGAACTCTATTAAGGATATAGCGATATACATTGCTTGACGGTTGGTTACGTTACACAGGTGCATCGCAATAAATTATAAAAACATGTATTTCTGTAGTTCTATTCAAAAACAGATTCACTACACAGAGTAAAGTATTTTAATTATTATTTTTTTTTTTTTTATTGTTGATTTTCGCTTATGAATATCCAAATTTCACCATCTCCGAGAAATTAGAATGTTACATAACACAATCAAAAAGATTTTAAAATGAAAATGAGATTTGAATTGGCCTTCTGAAAAGTATTTTCTTGTGTTGAATGAATCTGCATAATTTATGAGTTTCACTTTTGGAATTGCAGTGCTGAAATACAATGAACTCTCGTACAGTATTTGAATTTATTGTGATACACCTATGAATAAATCCGAACAGTTCCAGAATATTCTTACCATTTTAATTTTCAATAAGATGTTTTGCACGTGTGGACCTCTTAGCTAATAAAACTGTCAATCATACCTTGCCAAAGACTTAATTTCTTCACAAAAACCACATTTTACAGCATTTTTACCAGTCCCTCTCTTTGGAATAACCTCCCTGTGAGCATGAGGCAAGTCCCCTCACTGTCCATTTTTAAAACTCGCCTTAAAACCCCTGCACTGTTAAAACTGGTATTTTATTGTTTTTATTCATTTGAATACTGCGATAAATTTTAAACTCTTATGTATAACTGTTTTACATGTTCGATTTTTATATCATGCACAGCACTTTGTGTGCAGCTGTAGTTGTTTTTAAAGTGCTCTACAAATAAAGTTGAATTGATAGACAAGTACAGTCATGGGAAAAAAATGATTAGACCACCCTTGTTTTTTCATTTCTTATTCATTTTAATCCCTGGTACCACTGAAGATATATTACCTGAAGAATACAACAACAAAAATGCAGCTGATACCTTAATATTTTATATTCTATTTAACATGCATAAGCAAAAAAAAAAAAAACTATGGAAAATGGCTAGGTATCAGCTCTTATACTCTTATAAGGTATTTTGGTTGTCAGCAATATATTTGTCCAAACAAATATTTGCTCGCAAGTCAATAGTTTTCCATTGAGTGCTAGCATTAAGCTGGTGATGTTCTAAAACAAACTTGCTTGTAATCCAATATACTATGTGTGCAATTATTTTTGTTGTGCGTTTAGTTTTACAATAAGCTGCAAATGGGGTGTGTATAAACAGTGTAACGCATATTCAGGGAGGGCAGAATAACATGCATCACACACTTGCTGCAATACCGTAGGTGCATTAATGGTGCTTTTACAACACAGGAACTTGCATACACACATCATGCCATCCGGCACAATCGTTTTTCTTTGATTATGATGTTTTCGGAATCACAATAAAATTTTGATTAATTGTCCAGCCCAAGGCGGCACGGTAGACGATTGGTTAGCACATCTGCCTCACAGTTCTGAGGACCCGGGTTCAAACCCGGCCTCTCCTGTGTGATGTGTGCATGTTCTCCCCGTGCCCACGTGGGTTTTCTCCGGATACTCCGGTTTGCTCCCACACCCCAAGAACATGCATGGTAGGTTAATTGAAAACTCTAAATTGCCTGTAGGTGTAAATGTGAGTGTGAATGGTTGTTTGTTTATATATGCCCTGGAATTGGCTGGCGGCCAGTTCAGGGTGTACCCCGCCTCTCGCCAAGAGTCAGCTGGGAGAGGCCCCAGCACCCCAGCGATCCTAGTGAGGGTAAGCGGTGCGGAAAATGTATGAGCGGGGCTCATTAGCTCATACCTGGTCCGCACATCCAACTTGCAGCGGTTGATGATACAAGACAGCTCAAATAGGATGGGGAACCAGCCCCGAACCCAAACCCGATCCCCAGGGGCTACATTCATGTCATCGCTGGTGTATTCCCTCAGCGCCTGCATAAAACGCAAAGACAGTAGTACATATGATGGACTTCCACACAGAGTTGTGCAAATCATGAAGCCTACCTGTGGCCTTTCCGAGACATATTTGGCGCAGTGACGGATGAGTCGGATGGCCTCCATGCTGGTGTCGGGAAAAGCTGCATTGCACACAAACTCGGACAGGCACTTCACCGCATCTTGGAAGGAATCGATTGCAGCAGCAAAGTGCTCCCGGAATGTATTCACTGATGGAAGGAAGAGTGGATACGGGCAAAAGGAAAGCGTTAGAAAAATGTTCGGGAAACCGTCAACCTTTCTCCCTGTCAGTTTAGAACACACACATACTAAACACGACCTACTTGTCTCTACTCTCGATTGACACAAAAGGAGCTCCTAACAGGTAGCATTTCCACTGGTGTCTGAGAAAACCTTCCACAGTCTCCACTTTGCTTCAGTTTTGTTTTTGTTGCTGCCCTCTGTCTTCTGAATAAAATTTGTCTCCTTACCATGGAGCCACAGTCACATGTTGAGAAATACAGGACAACTTTGTTCTCCTTCATTACTGTTGTTTTCAGCATGTTTAGTTGTGAATGATGTACTCAATAGAGCATGCAATAGAGACGAATAAGCTACAATTCCACCCTAGGACGAGGAGTATTTAACAGGAGAAGACAGCTAAGCCATGCTAAACTGCCGCTAAGTTATCGTTAACTGTCACCAAGCAAACTCAGGAATAAGTGATTGTTGCCACCGTTTATAGATTCCGAAAAGGAGGAGCATGATGAGATAAGAGGTAGGTTTTGAAATCAAGTGCTTTTGTCGATTTAACTTCTCATATGTAAGGTCAAAATGGAATGCATAAGAGGTCAAGAGTGAGAATGTGATTGTTTCGCTGCTAGAGTCACAGAGAGACGGTGGTGAGGTGACGGGAACACGTGAAAATCTTGATGTGGCTGTTGAGTCTGAGGAGACTGACTGTGTAGTGACAAATGATGAAAATAATATTTTTAAATAGATATTGTAAAACAAACATTTGTATGTTTTTGTGTGTTGGTACATGGCTTATTGTAAAGCTATTCAACCTCAACATTTAGTTTTTTTTTTTTTTAAATCATAATTTCTTACTTTAACAACTCAGGGATATTCATGCAGCAACCGTTTCCTGCACTTTTCTGCACTGCGAATTTGAAATGTCCTGTCTTTGAATAAAAGGAAGGAAATTTCAAATATATATATTTTTTTTTAAAGACAGATTAATCGATTATTAAAATAATTGTCCATTGCAGACCTACATGGCAATGTTTCACGTCATTGAGCTTTCTGAAGGGCACATGCGAACGAATCAACGCCGACTCTATCGTTACACCTTAGATGCACCAAATTCCCTACAGGGCTGTGTGTGAAAAGGGCTAGTGGTTTAGGATGTCAGACCGAATTGGAGAAACTCACCAACAATGTGGCCACTGGTCTGAAAGGCGAGCTCCACTATAGACTCGTCATGATCAGATGCTGCCTGGTGAAATACAGAGAAGATGTTCTTCCAGCCCGAACGGATGTTGGCCGCTTGGGAGTTGACCATCTGTGCCACACACCGGATCACCATGTCTCTGATAGTGGGAGACCTGTGGGACAATACCCAAAAGAATGCCCATGGATCAATAAAGACAATACGGGAAACAAATATTACTTCACAGACATATTACAATGCTCTTTACCGGTTTTTCTTCATGATGTGCTCAAAAGGCCTAAGGAAGTCTTTCTGAAAGCGGAAATTTGCTAACTCTCCTTTTTCCAAGAATTTCATGGAGAGTTGCCTCAGTGAGTCCACTGCAAATATGGCTACATCCTCATTGGGGTTACAGCCAACCTAAGACAGACACACAAAAGGGATGACGCTTCTTTTCCAGACTGATTACTTTGAATGAGTTTGGCTTCTTTAAACGGTTTAAGAGTAAGAAACCATAGCCAACGTGCCATGTTGATGAATGCTAAAGAGCAGGCATAGCCAAAAAGAAAACGGATCAGTTTTCATTGTGTCTCAGAGTAAAAGCAAATCTATTTTTTTGATCATCAGGGAGACACAAATGTATTGGCAGTTCATCTTTGTAGTGATAAAATAACTGACTCCAGTGCAGAATTTCAGTTTTTAATTCAATAGTACAGGTATTTTTGTTACACACATTCTTATTTTTTTGGTCCATTGGCATTTTATTAGGAGGGAGTCAAAAGACTCAGAGGTGAAAAAGAGTACTTTGACATTAACTATGCACCATAAAACAGCAGCACCATATCAAAATCTCTTGTCATTAAACATCCAACTGCACAATACAATGCCCAAAATGAGCCTATGAAGGACCATAGAAACTATTAATCGCTCAGTTTTGAAGCAAAAAAAAATTATGGAATCTGCTTGTAATTTTCTGTTCTAAAACACACCTACATCAGATTGAATCTGATAATTAGTCAGCAGTTATATAAGAATGCTCACAAAACATTACGGAATGTTGCAAAAGACGGTTGTTACCAGTCAGCAGTGTCTAAAATCTGGACCAATTACAAACAAAATGGAAGGGTGCAAAAGGGAAGCGTCCTGGTAGACCAAGGAAGACCTCAAAGCATCAAGCTAGAAAACCTAAAGCAATATGTCTTAAAAGCATCTCTGAGTGTCTATGAAAGCGCTATATAAGTGTAATGCATTATTATTATTATTATTATTATTATTATTAAAAAAAGAAAATTTACAACAAAACAAATTAGATACAAATTGGTGGAAACTGGAGTCAACGTCTGCGACCGAACTAGAAGAAACCGCTAAAGCAGGGATGCCAAAATCATTGTAGTTCAGAAGCAACACACAGCCTAATTTGATGTCAAAGGGGCCGCACCACTAAAATCTTAATACAATAATAATAACAATAATAATTTTCCCCTCTGTTTTAATGCAAAACAAAAGTACATTAGACAATCTTTAGATTTAATGACTGTTTTGTTAAAACAACAACAAAAAAACTTTTACTTTTTTTCTTCAGTATGTCATCTACATGTGTGCATAATAACAGTGACTATATTTTAAGGCACAAAAATGAGTCACAGGTATTTGGAACAGAAAATATAGTATCGGTATTGCACTTTAAAATTAAATCAACCTATGAAAACCTCGGAATTATAACCCCTCCATTTTCTACAGGAGCATTTTCATTTTCCAAATTTGCCATAGTGCAAAAACCTTCCTTCAAGAAAGACACAATGTCAATGTCATGGCCTGCAAATAGTCCAGCTCTCAAGCCAATCGAAAAATTGTGGTGGCGATTATAGAAAACGGTCATTGATAAGGCTCCATCCTGCAAAGCTGAGCTGGTAACAGCAATCAGAGGAAGTTGGAGCCAGATTGATGAAGAATACTGTCTGTTACTGGTTAAGGCCATGCCTCAGAGACTGCAAGCTGTTATAAAATCCAGAGGCCGTGTAACAAAGTACTAATGGTTTAGTGTAGGTAAGTTTTTCCTTTATTTGTTTTTCATGATTCTGTAATTTCTTCTTCAGAATTGAGCAATCCATATTTTTTTTCTCTACTTGTTTAAAAAAAATATTGTGAATGACTGCAACAATTTTCTTTCTTGCTTTTTTTGTGTGTTTTTTTAAAGCCAGAAGGGTGGTATTTTGAATTAAAAAAATTTGTGGAACTTCCGTGATTTGTCTTTTTCCCAAAATTAAACACTTAAATGATCATCCTCCAGGAGCGGTGATTCCATAATTTTTGCCAGGGGTTATATAAGGCTCTACCGCCTCTGAACCCACTGACCTTATTGAAGTGGTCCCCTATGACCTGCCAGATTCGAGACCACTGCAGCCTGATTCGGTTCATGTTGTAGTAGGAGATCTCCACTATCTTCTGCAGACTGAACATCCTGGGCTGATGTGCCGAGGCCAGCTCGTCCATGGAAACGGCGCACAACCACCTCACAAAGTCCACTGTAGGAAGATGAATTAGCAGAAAAGCGGATGAGCAACTTGTCCAGCTTTGGAAGTGGTCTCAAGAGACGAAAGGGCGGGCTCACTCACCAATCGCATTTCCATCCAGTCTGGTAGAACCAGTGAAGATCCTGCAATTGCCCCAAAAAAGTGTGCAAGTTTAAGGGAATGAATTAGCAGCTCTACAATTGTAATCATGTAAGGGCTATGGCTCACCTGTCCACAGCTACGACAACACTCTGAGAGCTGGTCTCTCCCACGGACTCCTGGAGGTGAGCCATCTGACGCTTGTCCTGATTTCCCACCAGGTTACCTGCAACACATTTAACATACCACCATGACAACTTTTAACATTTTCAATCGTCTGGATTTGTCAACAGTAGCCATTAAACATTGGCGATGGAAGCTGCCTATGACATGTAATCTTAAATTACACAGAGATAATCAGGGCAATATTCATGAAACCTAGCCACGTCATAGAACCAAGTAATTCCATGTGGGAAAATGTGTGAATTTGAATGGGAATCCAATTATAGGACAACAAACAACAATGTGCTGTGTCTGTAGGGCTGGACGATATGGCCTTAAAATAAAATTGTAATTTTGATAATTGTTTCCCCTTCACTAAAAGAAAATGCAGTGACATTGTTCATGTTCTTGGTTTTTTCTTCCCTCAGATTTGCTTTATTTCTCTTGATGCCCAAAAACTTTGAAACAGTATTTTTTATTTTTTTTCGGCTATTTTTTCCCGGTATTAACTTGCATCAACTTACACAGCAACAAAAGAAATACATATTTTTTCTTAACAGATATTGTAAAAATAAGTGTGGAAAAATGGGACTTTTGTCAAAACATGTATGTGAACACAATCCTTAAACAATAAAATGAGCCGTCAAACTGCATGGCACTGCTGGTCTATATGTCTCGTCGTCGAAGAGTAACACCACACCCCCTCTAACTCTTTCAGGCACTTGTCGTATGTAAAGTTGCACAGGTGAGGAATGGCGACTTCAGCAAAATATTTGCAGCTTGGAAGCACATACATCTGGTCAAACGTTTCCAACATGTTGATAAATGACTGCTCTTACAATATATAAATGGGCACCATGTCTTTGGCAATGTTTTGCACAACTGTCTCTTTGTTTGCCATCCACCTAGCTACTTTACTGTCATATGCAAAACGTGTGGAAATGATTCCGCTTATGTTGTCTGTTTCATGGTGGGAATTAAAGTTGCTAGTTGCTTTTTGAAAAATAGTCGTGACAGGGGTCAGAAAAGTGACCAAATCGGTAAGTTAAGGCTGCCGCATACCGAGCGATATGGCCGAACCCGACATAACTATCGCAGATTCTGCAACTGTTTTCATAAGTGGCCGAATAGTTGGCTACTGGTTGTGCAGCGAGTCAAAATTTGTAATCACAGTTGCATGATGTAGCAACGAGACAATCAAAATGTACTGTACATAACTTTCACACTCGCAAAAAATAGGTTTCCGGGAGTTTCTCATTTTGTATTTGTGTGTTTGACTGTCCTGGCCCATTCAGGCTCTCCTTTTTCTTTCAGTTCACTAAGTGGCGACGTACTTGAAGCTTGCTTGTAACAAAAATTTTTGCTCGTAACACAAAGCAATCAAAAACATAAGCAATGTTCGCGCTGCCCATTCGCCACTTTGCCAATGGCTAATTGAAACAGGATGTGGCGATGCAAATATTGCCCATGTTAGCCACGCTGGCAAATCAAAATCGTCCGTGTCAAAAGCTCTTCCTTATAAAAGCTGAACTGAGCCCGCTTATTCTGCCGTGTGTGAACGGTCTTAGTGGTTTAGTTTTTCCACTGCTTTGTAAAATGCTTCAATCTGCCGTCTAGCTAATGCTGGCTAAACAAACAGGCTCAGGGGCTTTCCACCAGTAGCGCATCAGGGAATACCCAATGTCGCTTGGCGACATATTACCACTATGTACGTTTGAAGTGTTGCTGGTCAACGTGTCCTGCAATTCACATTAGTTCTTGCAGCTAGCTAGGTGCCTTCTTCATCAAGACACGATCCCCTAATCCCAGTTTGGTTGTCATGCCGAACGGTGGCGGCGCTGACTCAGCCTTGGGCCGTAGCTAGTCATTTGGGGGCTCAAAGCAAACAGTCACACACACACACACACACATCCAACAGTTACATGAACTGAAGTATTATATTTTGGTTCAATTTTGACAAAAAATGAATTATGTATTCTAGGGCACTTTGTCCTGCTTTGGAAACCTGCTATAATTATCTGACAGCTAAAGTTAGCCTACTAATATTTATTACCAAAAAATGTTGTTTACCTTCAACTAAAAAGTTTGAATTTGAGAAAATTGTCCTATTTCCGGAACTAGATTAACTCATTAAGATCCTTCTTGAGGATTATTAAATAACAAGTGAATAATCGCAACACTTTTACTGTAACTGATAAGAACATGAATTAATTTTTAATATAGTTAACCATTTGAACTGGTTTTATACACGTCTTAGTGATGAAAAGCATCACTTGTGTCACTCCCCACTTTATCTCTATACTCGGCTGTCACTGACAGCATTGCTACTGCTACTGGCAGGAGCATCATTATACAGTATTACATTTTGAAAAGGCATGAAGTTAAATCAATAAGTCAATATTCTATTGTGATGAACTTTTTCTTTTTTACAATTCAATAGTAAAATAAAGATGTTAATCATATCAATTCATCGGCTTCCCAGTGACGTGGACTGGATAAGTGTGGCGATGATGTGATGTTGTGGCTAACTACTCACAAGTGCGGCTAGCAGATTTTTATACCGTTTAGCCACATTGGCTAAGAAGTTTCATGACCCAGTGCCAACCCTGAATAAGACACAGTTCATAAATTGGGGAAACCATGAGTCAAGGTACCTCTGTATAAACAAATTAATCGGTTAATCGCCCAGCCCTGTCTATGAGTGACTTGTCATTGCCTGTTCTTTACTAAGCTTACAAAAGTCAGTTTTTATGTATGCTGATGTAATATAGCCATGAGTATATAGTAGAAGTATAAGACTTTCCTGTAGATTTTCCGTTAGTGTTACCTACCCAGTCCAAGGGGCATGAATTCCTCTGTGCCAGAGGGTAAGCCCTTGATGCTGGCTTCCTTGTCTCGAACCACCCCTGATATGTAGCGCGTCTTCACCCCAGTGCCAATCAATTGAGCTAGTTCCAGTTGACTAATACACCTCAGGATCTATTACGAGGATGTTTTTATTACAATTCTGATGGGAATAATATTAAATATACCATGAAGGATAATCACCAGAAAGGGCACAGATTGACTGACCTCGTGCCAGGAGTTGCCCAGGTAGTTTCCATCTGTATGTGCTACAGTGATGAGAGTCTTGATGGTGTCAATGTTCTTCTGCTTCATCTCAGTGATGCTGGAGCTGGCTGTCAGCAGGGTGAATCTGGCCAGGGCCTGCACATAGGCGTCTCGCTCCAGCTACACATGGGCCAGGAGGTCGGTTACTCCCAAAGAGGAATGACTCCACAAAAAAAAATAAAAATAGACGATTGCCAGTTTAAATCAAAGAGCACAGGAGCAATGTATACCTGCATGCTGAAGATACAGGCAATCCTGATGGCACACCGAATGCCCTCCAGACACAGTGAGGCCACCTCTGGGTCATCACAGTCCTGAAGGCCCACACTGAATGCTGCCAATAAAGGGGTCCACGCCAGCTGGAAGTTGAAAATAGTTGCTCACTTTCAAATCCGCTTAGAACTATGCACAAACCTCTTTCAAAACCTTACAAAACTGATCAAAATTTCCACCATTAACTTTTTCTGCATTCCCACTCTTCTTTCAAATATTTTCAGGGTCTACAATATGACAGAAAAGCTACTACATCATGCATTGCATTCATTCATATTAATTACATTCATCCATTCCAGAAGTGTTCTCTGTAGCTGTGATTTGCATTTAGTACATTTACCGAGGTAGGGTCCATGTTTAATCTTCTTCCCCTCAAACATTTCATTTGAAAGATGTGCTGTTTTGGGTTTTTTTCTTGCATGTGAAATCCTGTCATATATTTTTTAAATGATAAAAGTATGATTCATATTTTCATTAAATAAACAAAAAAAAAACTTGTTTCAGTGGACTATAGCCGAAGAGTAAGGGGTGTTGTAGACCACTTCTGTTTACTTATTAGTGTGAGCAGGTTTGTCATCAGCACTTCCTAAATGAGTTTTCACCAATGCTGTATATAATTAATATTGGAGGCTAGACGCCAGAAACAAAAAAGAGACACACTAACAACGGCATACCTGGGACCACTGGACATTTTATTTTGGCATTTTATGATTTCCATTACTGGAAAATTGGTCAATCATTTTCCAGGTTTTCCAGGATAGGTGTTTCAGCAAGGCTAAATGGACTGCAGGCACAGTGAAGCATAAAAGTAAAAGCATAAAAGAATATGCAATAAAGAATTTAAGTATGGACTTTAAGCTTTCATTTAAGAGGCTTCACAAAAATATGGTGGGGATATGTTTTATACCCACCTGCATTTGGTGAAAATCTGCGATATTGAGAGACCATGGGGGGAGGGGGAAACTTAAATGGTTTTGAACTGAACAATGTTACCAGGCCTTCACGAGAGCACCCTTCACTTATGTCTTGACTTGAGTGAAAAGCATGCACTATTGACGACATCAGGCCACAGACTGGCCATTGAATAATATTCCTGTTATTCTCACAGTAAAACACCTACAGTGGATGATAGCTGAATGCTTTTTTCTTGTTTGAATGTAAACATCAAGACAATTCAAGCAGAGAATTGTCCAAATCAAACAAGAGATGTCTGGATAAAAGTAAATACAGAAGCTTTATAATTAGGTGCATTTTCACTGGGCAACATTCAAAGACAGGATATATTCAAATTAGACTTTGTAAGCTCTGGAAATGTCCTGGAATTGGACGCTTTGGATCAATGTCAACTTGTATGAGAATGATGGGAGAAGTATGGAGAAGCAAAGGAACAGCTCATGATCCAAAGCATACCACATATGTTTCATACCTGGCGGAGGCAGTGCTTTGGCCTGTTATGGCTTGTATAACTGCTAATGAAACAGGCTTACTGATGTTTATCGATGATGTGACAAGATAAACTGTGAAGTATAGAAGATTAAAGTGTGGCACAGTGGGCGTGTGGTTACCACATCCACCTTTGCAGTTCTGAGGTTAGGGTTCGAATCAGGGCTCCAGCCTTCCTGTGTGAAGTTTGTATGTTCTCACTGTATATGGGATTTCTCTGGTTACTCTAGTTTCCTCCCACATTCCAAAAACATGCATGTTAGATTAATTGAACACTAAATTGTCCGTAGGTGTGAATGTGAATGCAAACGGTAGTGTGTTTGTCAATAAGTGCCCTGCGATTGGCTGGCAATCACAGTCCAGGGTGCACCCCACATCTTCCCCCAAGTCAGCTGGGATAGGCTGCAGCACTCCTGCAACCGTAATGAGGATAAGCAGTATATAAAATGGATGGATCTATCTACATTATCTAAATTAAGGTGGCCATGTCAGGAAACTGACCTTAAGACAATAGAGCATGCTTTTCTCTTGCTGAAGACAAAAATCAAGGCAGCAATATCAAAAAACCAGCAGCAAGTGAAGGCTTGACAAAACATCCTGGAGGAAACTCACAATTTGGTTATGACCATGGGCTACAGACTTCAGGCCGTTGAACCCTTAGAAATAGAGGTAAAATGGCAGGAAATGCTGAATGATAAACGCCATATTTATTAAAGTTTCCCCCTCTATCACTTTTTGATTAGTTTTATTTCAAATAAATTGTTGTGGTGTATGGGGGCAAACATTGTACAAACTCTGTCCAAATACTTCATGCCCTAACTGTATCCATGTCAGTGAGCGCACAAGGCTCGAGTATACCAACTCCCAGACCTTGAACATTGGCCGGACATGCTCCAGGTGTGTAGCGCTGAAGAAGGGGGACTGAGCGTGGCTGACCGCCTCCATCAGAGCTTTAGCAGTCTTGGCCATCTGCTCCATCTCCATGTTGTACAGCAGGCGACGCTGCTTCTCGCTGGCTACACCTCAAGTGAGAGAAACGTGAGATGCCAAGGTGGATAAAAAGAAAAGACGTGGCACACTGATCCAGAAAAAAATACTCACTCTGCTTGGTCGACTTGGGTGTGACTGAGAACTCTTTGCTCTCCTTCATAGCTATCTTCTTGCCGGCAATCTCATCATATATGGAGGATAAATACTCTTCAGGCAGATCCTTACTGTCGTTAATTCCGCGGTTCATCTTGATGTACTGCTCCTTTGTCATCTTGTTCTTCACCTAAATACATGAACAACAGTGACTCTAAATGTGAAGATAAAGTCAACCGTAACCAGATTAACAAAGGAAAAAAATGCCTAAAATGCTTTAAGCACATTACGGGTATGTTGTGTACAACCGCAGGGCGTATTTGGGATAATTTTTGATTGAGATACTAGCAAGAAAAGTCACTTATATTTACTAAATGTCATTGGATAAACTCATCTTTCTACAGTTAGGGTTTTTTATCTCTTAATTGGCGAGGGAAAAAAAGCCCCATAGCATTGTGATTTCCAATGATTTTCTAAACAATTCCATGCAACACTAAAAGACAGGGCATTTTTTTGTCATCGTAATTCCCCAGCGAATAATGTGACGGCCATTGATAAAATTCAGCCATAAAGCAGGAGGTCGGTATATGTCCGACGATGTACAATTCAGTGATGATCCAAATTAGGATTGTATGCCCTTGGTGGAGGTCTGTGCACTACTGAGAGCCATTTTTGTTTTCTCTAGTGTTTTCATTGCCCTGCTAACTGGATCTTCCCCTCTTAATTAACACAGCGCCCCATAATAATAATTCAGAAAAAGCCGACAGGCCACCACTTAAAAACATGAATCAATCTTGCTTGTTTCTTTACACGTGGCTTTTGGACCTTAATGCAGCATTTAACTTAGCAGCACACTATGCGGAGCATACAAGAGCATCCTTGTTCTTACCTGAGGACTATGCAGGTCTGTGGTGAGCATGATGATGGAGTAGGCCAGCACATAAGCTGTATCTGCACTGGCAAACAAAGTTTGTCTGCAAAATAAAAACAAAACAAAGCAACAATTATCTACATACTAGTGACAAAATCAGGGGCCTCACCAATCAAAACGTGTGCAGGATTCTTACTAAAAGTGTACGTACGCACAAAAGCTGAGAATGGGTCCGAGCAAAAGCCGATCAAATCATATGTACACACACACGCCCATCTGTAGGGGGCAGGGGGGGTGTTGCGGCCCATCAACGGCGCTACTGCTACTACACTGAAAAAAGTCCTAAATATTTACTTAATATAAATATGTTTACTATTTTCGAGGAGAAGAGAGAAAATTACGCCAGTTTACCACATTTTAATCATATAGAACTAATGATAAAATTGAGGGCTTTTTTTTCCCCAAGTGTGGTGGCGTAATGTGCAAATCGAGACAGCAACATGGCTGAGAGACAGAACCGGAAAAGCACGGTTATATCTTTAATTGCAAAAAAAAAAAATACAACACATGAACAAATAAACGAAGTGGTTTAATGTGTCTTTTGTTTATTCCAGTTGGAAGTAATGGTCGCTGAGCGCTGGTAGGACGCAGCCAGCCAAATTGGAAAAAAATACATTTCTCTGAGACAGAAGTTGACGTGCTTATCAGCGAGGACACTGGCTTTTGAAGTGCCACAAAAAAGAAAAGGAAACTCAGTGAGTGGCAGGAAGTCACCACTGCTGCAGTAAATGCAATGAGTTCAACGGGGAGGACCTTCGGGAAAAAAATGGTCCCACTTCATTAGATGCAAATAAATAATTGTGCCCCATCGTCAGATGCCAATTTAAATTTGCATCATATCAATCTCAATCGATCGCTCAATAAGTCTTTATTTACTTTATTTATCCCCAACCGGGTAATTTTAAAGGTATGAGGAGTATCATTATTAAAAAAAGGACAGACAACACAATAACAAAGTCATACACAAAGAGCAAAATATAATCCATAATTAACATGTGATATTGAAAGTGGATGTGTGAGAGGCATGGCATGACAAGGAAATATAGCGACGCATGAGGTGGCAAATAATCTCATGCGTCGCTATATTTTCTTGTCTTCAAAAGGTGCCTTGGCCTCCGGGAGGATTAGAGTTTCTGGATTTGTGCGCACTTTTACCGATCAAGTTTTTTTGAAAGGTCACATAACTGTGCGCAGGAACCTGCGTACGTATTTTTCAGGCCCCATTTTGTGCGTACGCAGCATTGATAAGTGAGGCCCCAGGACATTATTCTCATGTACTGTAGCGGCCTCACCCCTGGTTGCACTCGAGGTAACGGGCAGCAAACTTCTCCATCAGCCTGTCAATCTTCTGGGCTTCCCCCGGCAATCTGAATCCTTCCAAAAAGGCTCTGAGGGCCGAGACAAAGTCCCGCCCACAGAAGTCCAGCTGGTCAACGTAGGAGTACATCACCTCTTTGTTCAACTTTATGTTCTCACCCAGGAACTCGCCCACCTGGGTCTATAAATGCAAACACATGGTGGTAAGCATCGTGATTGAACTTCAATGCAATTTACACACGTGGACAAAATTGCTAGTACCCTCTGTTAATTAAAGAAAAACCCTCAGTGCTCACAGGAATATCTTGAATCTGACAAATGTAATCATAAACAAAAATCTAATGAAAATTAACAAATGAAAATTAGACATTGCTGTTGAATTGTTGTTCAACAATTATTTAACAAAAACAAAAACTAATGAAACAGGCCTGGAGAAAAATGATGATAGCCTTACCTTAATATTTTGCTGCACAAACTTTTGAGGCAATCAAACGATTTTTGTAACTTTCAATTAGACTTCTGCACCTCTCAGCAGGTATTTTGGCCCACTCTTCATAAGCAAACCTCTTCAGTTGTCTCAGGTTTGAAGGGTGCTTTTTCCAGATGGCATGTTTCAGCTCCTTCCACAGATGTTCAATATGATTTATATCAAGGCTCATCGAAGGCCACTTCAGAATAGTCCAATGTTTTGCTCTTTGCATTCTTGGCTGTTTTTAGCTGCGTGTTTTGGGTCATTATCCTGTTGCAAGACCCATGACCTGAAACTGAGACCAAGCTTTTTGACACTGGGTAACACATTTCTCAATATAATACCTTCACAGTCTTGCAATACCCTGCACAGATTCAAGACACCCTGTGCCAGATGTGGTAAACTGGCCCCAGACTAGCATGTTT